>NC_054476.1:167819132-168119132 GCF_017639515.1 Carcharodon carcharias
TAAACAGAATGTGTTCCACCTCAGAAGTCACAACAAAGGTTATGGGAGCACAGTGATTATGTTATTGGACTAGACAACATTTCTTCAAATCTAACTATAACAGTTTGAGTACTTTAATTCAGTTTAGTAAGAAGCTGGTAGCCACAAAAAGTAACCATGAAGCAATTGGGTTATTGTAAAAACTCAGCCAGTTCATTACTGTCCTTCAGTGGTGGAAAATTGGAAACATCCTAACATGGTCTGACCTACATGTAGTGAATTATAGGGCCTATGGGTGATAACAAGGAGAGATCTGGATTATTACCTTGGCAGCTGCTAGTATATCAATAACCTGCTTTCTGCATTAGAATTAAGTCCTGGATTGACTTTTGCTGCTGCCTCTGCCCACTGGTGCTACAAAGCTTGGTTGGAGACCCTTCTGCCATTGAGCAGAAAGCGGCTTTCCCACCTCCTGCTGACCTCCTCCACCAGCACCTCCACAGCAACATCAGGAAATCAGAGGCCGTGATTATCCCGCATTATCTCTACTTATCATTTTCATTGTTCAGTTGGAATTCAATTAAATACAACCCCCTATGAATTCTTCCTTTTAAAAAGTGTAGGTTGTCTTTAAATGGCCTGCATGATGCCGGATTTCCCACACTCCCAATCAGTGAGCTGCCAATGAACAGCATGAATGGTGCCAGGAGCTCAGCAATTTTAATCAAATGAGGCACAAACACCAATGTGACTTGTACGTCTTGCACACGGCGGGGCATGTGATCTGATTGCTTCACTCAATTCCCAATCAATTACAGACCTTAACCAATTTCCCCCCATTAGATCAGCTTATCCTGTGGATAATCATAAGAAGAAATTGTTTAGTTACAAATTGCTGATTAGAAGAAACGTTCTGCCATTTCCAAGCTAAAACTCCAGCCCTATCAGATGAGGAATAAAATACTTCGCAATCAACTACCAGTAAATTACAAGTGATGTGGTGACTACTGTATTAAACTTTCCTGTCAAGAATTGGCATTCAGCGCGTGTGCTCTTATAATGCTTTTGGGGCCGTTAATTATGTTTACAAGGAAAGAACATAAGAATTCCATATAAAACTCTGCTCTTCAAAGGGCTGTTTTAATATCTTATGCCTACAGGCAACAGGATAAGTGAACATCTGCTATGTAATAAGTATCTCAATAAGAACAAAGAATAAAGAACAAAGAAAAGTACAGCACAGGAACAGACCCTTCGCACCACCCCCCCCCCCCCCCGCCCCCCCTCCAAGCCTGCGCCGATCATATTGCCCATCAGCTAAAACATTTTGCACTTCCAGGGTCCGTATCCCTCTATTCCCGTCCTATTCATGTATTTGTCAAGCTGCCTCTTAAACACCACTATCGTACCTGCTTCCACCACCTCCTCTGGCAGCGAATTCCAGACACTCACTACCCTCTGCGTAAAAAACTTGCCCCACACATCTCAACTATAGTTTTCTCCTCTCACCTTAAATCTATGTCCCCTAGTAATTGACTCTTCTACACTGGGAAAAAGCTTCTGACTATCTACTCTGTCCATGCCACTCATAATTTTGTAAACTTCTTTCAAGTCACCCCTCAATCTCCATCGCTGTAGTGAGAACAATCCAAGTTTCTCCAACCTCTCCTTATAGCTAATAACCTCCAGACCAGGCACCATCCTGATAAACACCCTCTCCAACGCCTCCATATCCTTCTGGTAATGCGGTGACCAGAATTGCACGCAATATTCCAAGTGTGGCCTAACCAAGGTTCTATACAGCTGCAGCATGACTTCCCAGCTTTTATACTCAATACCCCTGCCGATGAAGGCAAGCATGCCATATGCCTTCCTGACTACCTTATCCACCTGCGTTGCCACTTTCAGTGACCTGTGGACCTATACACCCAGATCCCTCTGCCCGTCGATGCACTTAAGGGCTCTGCCATTTACTGTGTAATTCCTGCCTGTATTAGACCTTCCAAAAGGCATTAGCTCGCATTTGTCCGGATTAAACTCCATCTGCCATTTCTCCACCCAAGTCTCCAACCGATCTATATCCCGTTGTATCCTTTGACAATCCTCTTCACTATCTGCAACTCCTCCAACCTTAGTGTCGTCTGCAAACTTACTAATTAGCCCAGTTACATTTTCCTCCAAATCATTTATGTATACCACAAACAGCAAAGATCCCAACAATGATCCCTGTGGAACTCCACTAGTCACAGCTCTCCATTCAGAAAAGCATCCTTCCACTGCTATCCTCTGTCTTCTGTGACCAAGCCAATTCTGTATCCATCTTGCCAGCACACATCTGACCCCATGCAACTTTACCTTCTGTCCCAGTCTGTCATGAGGGACCTTGTCAAAGGCCTTACTGAAATCCATGTTTATAACATCCACTGCCCTTCCATCGTTGATCATCTTTGTCACTTCCTCGAAAAACTGGATCAAGTTAGTGAGACACGACCTCCCCTTCACAAAACCATGCTGCCTCTCACTAATAGGCCCATTTGTTTCCAAATGGTAGTAAATCCTGTCACGAAGAATCTTCTCCAATAATTTCTCTACCACTGACGTAAGACTCACCGGCCTGTAATTTCCTGGATTATCCCTGCTACCCTTCTTAAACAATGGAACAACATTGGCCATTCTCCAGTCCTCTGGAACCTCACCGGTAGCCAGTGAGGATACAAATATTTCTGTCAAGGCCCCAGCAATCTCCTCCCTTGCCTCCCTCAGTACCCTGGGGTAGATCCCATCTGGCCCTGGGGACTTATCCACCTTAATATTCTTCAAGACGCCTAACACCTCCTCTTTTTTGATCTCAACATGATCCAGGCTATCTACACACTCTTCCCTAGACAAATCGACCGCTAAGTCCTTCTCTTTGGTGAATACTGATGAGAAGTATTCATTTAGTATCTCTCCCATTTCTTCTGGCTCCACACACAGATTCCCACCTCTCTCCCTGAGTGGGCATACCCTTTCCCTGGCTACCCTCTTGCTTTTTACTTATGTATAAAAGGCCTTGGGATTTTCCTTAATCCTGGTTGCCAGTGACTTTTCATAACCCCTTTTAGCCCTCCTGACTCCTTGCTTAAGTTTCTTCCTACTTTCTTTATATTCTCCACGGGCTTCATCTGTTCCCAGCCTTCTAGCCCTTACGAATGCTTCCCTTTTCTTTTTGACTAATCTCACAATATCCTTCGTTATCCAAGGTTCCTGAAACTTGCCATGCTTATCCTTCATCCTGGCAGGAACATGCCAGTCCTGAATTCTTATCAACTGACGTTTAAAAGCCCCCCACATGTCAGTTGTTGATTTGCCCTCAAACATTCGCCTCCAGTCTAGATTCCTCAGTTCCTGCCTAATATTGTTATAATTAGCCTTCCCCCAATTATGCACCTTAACCCAAGGACTCCTGTTATCCTTATCCACCAGTACCTTGAAATTTACTGAATTATGGTCACTTTTCCCAAAATGCTCTCCTACTGAAACTTTGACCACCTGGCCGGGTTCATTCCCTAATACCAGGTCCAGTATTGCCCCTTCCCTAGTTGGACTATCTACATATTGTCTCAGGAAGCCCTCCTGGATGCAGCTTACAAATTCAGCACCATCCAAACCCCTATTACTAAATGATTCCCAGTCAATATAGGGAAAGTTAAAATCACCCACCACAACAACCCTATTGCTTTTACATCTTTCCAAAATCTGCCTACACAACTGTTCCTCAATCTCCCGCCAGCAATTGGGAGGCCTATAGTAAACCCCAACATTGTGACTGCACCCTTCCTATACCGGAGCTCTACCCATATTGCCTCGCTGCATGAGCCCACCGAGGTGTCCTCCTGTCGTACAGCTGTGATATTCCCCTTAACCAGCAGTGCAACTCCCCCACCTCTTCTACATCCCTCTCTATCCTGCCTGAAACATCTGAATCCTGGAGCATTTATCTGCCAATCCTGTCCATCCTTCAACCAAGTCTCTGTAATAGCAATAACATCATAGTCCCAAGTACTAATCCAAGCTCTAAGCTCATCTGCCTTGCCTGTTATACTTCTCGCATTGAAACAAATGCATTTCAGACCCCCAGTCCCACTGTGTTCAGTAATTTCTCCCTGCCTGCCCTTCCTCTTAGCCCTCCTGGCCATATTCACTGGTTCCCAGTCCTTTATTTCAGCTGCTGACCTATTGCTCTGGTTCCCACCCCCCCTGCCATACTAGTTTAAACCCTCCCGAGTGACACTAGCAAACCTCAGAGCCAGGATATGGGTGCTCCTCCAGTTTAGATGCAACCCGTCCTTCTTGTACAGGTCCCACCTGCCCCGGAAGAGATCCCACTGATCCCGATATCGGAAACCCTCTCTCCTACACCATCTATTCAGCCACATGTTCAGCTGCACTATCTTCCTATTTCTAGCCTCACTGGCACGTGGCACAGGGAGTAAACCTGAGATTACAACCCTAGAGGTCCTGTTTTTTAATTTTCTGCCTAACTCCCTGAACTCCCACTGCAGGACCTCATCACTCTTCCTGCCTATGTCGTTAGTACCAATGTGTACCACGACCTCTGGCTGTTCTCCCTCCCACTTCAGAATGTCCGTACCTGATCAGAGATATCCTGGATCCTGGCACTGGGGAGGCAACATATCATCCTGGTGTCTCTTTCACGACCACAGAAGTGCCAATGTGAGCCCCTGACTATAGAGTCCCCTATGACAATTGCTCTTCTGTGCTTTGACTGCCCCCCTGCTGAGCAACAGAGACAGCCGTGGTGCCACTGCTCTGGCTACTGCTGTTGATTTCCCCTGATAGGCCATTCCCCCCCAACAATATCCAAAATGGTATACCTGTTAGAGAGGGGGACAGCCACAGGGGATTTCTGCACTGACTACCTGCCCCTTCTAGCGGTCACCCATCTATCTGTCTGTACCTTGGGTGTGACCATGTCTGTAAAATTCCTGTCAATGACGCTTTCCACCACCTGAATGCTCCTAAATGCATTCAACTGCTGCTCCAACCGATCCATGCAGTCTGTGAGGAGCTACAATTGGGTACACTTCCTGCAGATGTAGTTGTCCGGGATACTTGAAGCATCACAGATTTCCCACATCCCACAGGTGAAGCACTTCACCCCAGCAACTGCCATTTCTACAACTATTTAATAAATTAATTTAAATCTAAAAACGGCTTCTTGACTCATTAACTATACGTTCCTTAGGGCTAGATTTCTATTATAAATGCTAAATTCTAAGAACAGTAATCCCCTGATTCTGGTCTAGATACCCTCTACTTATTAATTAAGTGATTCATTTATTTGGTTTAATTAGTTTAACAATATTTTAGTTTCAAATTCAGTGTAGATTCTCTACCAGCCAATCAGGTCCCAGATTTACCGTGATGCCACTTTTAACTTATTTTTTAAAAAAGTAAGGGGAGATAATAAAAGCAAAAATGGGTCAATTATGTGAATGTTACAAAATCCTCCACGAATAGATAGCCACACACACATGATTTGTTCATGTCTATGGAGATTTATTTTCGACAATATTTTTCTGTTTCCACTATAGACTGTTTTTTGACTAAGGGCTTGGTGACAGTTATGAAACTGAGCTAGTCGTGTTTGATCTAAAATCCAGACTTTGAACATGCTGCTAAGCTATCGTTTTGGAGAGTGGACAATATTGTAAAAAAACACTGAATGCAGTGACAGCAGTCTGATAATTAGCTGAGGAAATTTAGACAAGTTGTTAAATGGTGTGAAGCATCCGTTTAGCTAAAAAAAAAACCCCGACTGAAATGCCGATCTAATTGATAGGTTACAGAGTGTCGAGCATGGATATGGATGTAGCTATCACAGAAAGACTGTGAATGTACGCTTTATTTACTTTCCATTTTTGCAGAAGCTTATTCTTAGTGTGCTTTTCATGTTGCCTGGTTTGACACTGTTTATCACAGGCTGAGTTATTTAATCAACATATATCAAATCTATGAACATGAAAAATTGCTATTTGTGAAGCTGTCAACGATATTGCTGCAGCTTACGCATTTGTGTCACCTGTTGATAAAACCTTAGCATATGACATAACAACTATGCTGTTAGATATCCTGAAACACTGCGAATTTAAATATTTTCTCAATCAACTGGCATGTACTGTGGATGCAAATAACAATAAACTTATGGGGTGTGAAATAGTGTAACGAGGTTGTTTAACACGTTCATATAAAACTTTTTCTCTCACCATGTTAACAAAGGAATCTCATACAACAATGTTAACATGTTAATTATTAATATTACCCACCGTGGCCTTGAAGGTGGAGTATGGACAGTTGGGGACCTTAGCAACTAGCAATGCAGATAAGGTCGAAGTCCTGCTGAATTTAACTGCGGAACATCTTTTGATTTTTTTTATTCTCCATTACCCGGCCAGCAACCAGCCAGATTAAGAAATGGGTTGGCTGTTGGGTGGCAAGGCCCATGCTACAAAGAAGAAGTGAGTGATCCATGAGTGTGGGGTGAATGTTGATGAAATTGCTTGTTGGGGGTAGGGGGGAGTGGAAGTTGCAGAGGGGTTTGAAGAGTTCTGGAGATCACAGGGTAAATGGGGGTGTCAGGGGGTTGAAGGGATCACAGGTCGTGGAGGGAGAGAGATGATGGGCTGAGTCAGAAGATCAGGGGGAGGGAAGCAGGTAAGCTTCTTCCTGCTCCTCCTTCTAGCCCACAAGATGTACTGGAAAGGCACTTACCTTACTGGGTTGGAGACAATAAAAACCATGCTGGAGACATTACATCTAAAAGTCTGTTCAAACTTGAAGTAGTCTCATCAGCAGACTTATATAGCTGAGCCACTTCTTGGGAACAAGTTAGTCACCTGCCCCACTCCCCAGCACAGCCTCATCCCCTCACCAAACCCACCTACATTAAAAGTGATAGTGGGCACATTTGAGGCTTGTTGATCTCAGGTTTTATATTGTTGAATTTTAACCTGCCATCTTATCCCTGTCCCACGCCTCATTGGGGGTTAAAATGACATTTATTGAAGGCGTATAGCTAGCATTAGGAACAGAACAAATATCTACGGGCAGCAGGATAAAGACATAGTTAACTTTACTTGTGAGGCTGTGTGACTTTCAAATTATTTGGTTAACCTTCATGTGTGAAGTTATTTGTTATGCTTTCTACTTTAAGGAGACAGCTCATTTGAAGAGTTGGAAACACCACGGACATGATGACCTTGTGTGTAAAACATAAAACTATGTGTAAAATTATTGTGAGCTGAAGCTCATTGCTAACTATGTAAACCATACAGATGACACTCCAATGCATGTAAATTTATATCAAATCTCTATTTAATGAACACTGGATTGTGTGAATAAAGAAGGCTCTTTCATTTACAATTGGCTGCTAGATGTTAACGCTGTTGGACTTTGTTCTTAAGTCTACACATTATTTTCTTGCTGTAATTGTAAAACTTGTCAATTAAATCCACATTTGAGAAGCAGAATGTCTGTTAAACCGATGCATGGAGCTCCCCCAATCATGCCAAAATGCAACTCAATTCACTCCTTTTCTCTCATTTTTCATCTTGTCACCATTTCATTTTATTTCAGCAAGGGTCTGGTGTATTAGCGTGGTGTTCTCTGAAGTGCTGGCCCTTCTTTTATTCTTAGTGAAGTTACTGTCAAGAGAGCAACATGGATTGTGCTGACACTCAAAGCTACAATTCTTCTTCCTGTCAGCAAATGATTGCCAGGTAAATGGAAAGCAAAATCACATGCAAATTAATGGGAGGACTGCCACTTCTGCTGCCATGGTGTAATTTTGTATGTGGTTGGAATTTACTTTTGTCCTGAAGGAGAGAGTTTTAAAACATTATTGTCTTGAACTTATGCTTTGCATTATTACTAATGAATGTGTTTTAAATAGATGAATGTCTTTATGTAAATAATGAATCAAAGAATTTCTATGTTTTTTGCTACCAAGAACATGCTATAATTTTAGGGTATGTATTCTACTTCGATAATATCAAACCTAATTCACTAGACAAGAGACAGGGAGATATTTTGCTTAGATAACGGAACAGTGATGAATGGCATCTGCCCAACCTGTAGTGTGCTGACTTTTTGAGTATTTCCTGAGCCAGTATTATTTGAATAATCCTAGTCAGTTCCAGGAATGGAAACTGGCTTGGAATTGGAGCACACCCGATAATGGATAGCTAATTGAGAGCTGCCGCAGTATTTAAATTTCTGCAGCAACTTGAAGGTGAGTTGTGGATTGGCCAACTTGGAACACAGTAGAAGAACAGAATTACCTGGAAAGACTCAGCAGGTCTGACAGCATCGGCGGAAAAGAAAAGAGTCGACGTTTCGAGTCCTCATGACCCCTTCAACAGAACTGAGTGAATGTTAGGAGAGGGGTGAAATATAATATGGAACACAGTGGGCTTGTTTAACAATGTAAGGGATGCAGCATGTGTGTCCTCTTTCTCAGATAAGGGCAGAAGATGCTCCAGTAGGAAGTAAAAGTGAAAACAGGACAACTAGGAAGGATTCGGGAGGTATCCGCTGTTAATTGTATATAAATTATTTAGGTGAATACAGGGGGAAGGATGTTCCGGTTGGTGAGCGGGGGGTGGGGCCGGCTCCCCTATGTGTAAAATGATGCGCTGTGACATTGGGCGGGTGTCCTGACATCACCGCGATTGTAATTTCGG
Organism: Carcharodon carcharias; assembly: GCF_017639515.1. NCBI lineage: Eukaryota > Metazoa > Chordata > Chondrichthyes > Lamniformes > Lamnidae > Carcharodon > Carcharodon carcharias. The sequence goes on from NC_054476.1 coordinate 167,827,856, forward strand.
TGGGCACGTAGCCACATTGGCTGTGCACCTGCCGAACTGTCAAAGGCCCATTAAAGCCACTAAGGAAGTAATTAAAGTTGTTAAGAATGTGGCCTGTCCAACCTTAAGGTTGCGATGAGGTTTCATGAAGGGTTTATTAACTAAATAAAACTTGTTGAAAAAATGAATGGACCTGTCCCAGCTCACGTGACAGTTTCACACCAGGGGACATGTCCTGAAAATTTCTTTTTCCTTTATTAAATTTTTCAGAACTTAAGCTAATTTCCCTGAGACAGCTCTGTGCCTCAGGGGGATTCCTGCACTCTTTCACCTGCATGTGCCAAAGAGCGCAGGGCCCGACTCAGGGAATTCCCCCCCACCCCCAACCCGGACAGGGAGCGCTCAGCACTTCCGGGTGTGCATCGCACTGGGTGGGGCCTTAATTGGCCCTCCCATGTAAAATGGCGGCGCGTACCCAATCGTGGGTGCCAATTGGGTTCGCGCCAGCTCTCGCCCACCCCCGCACAACACCCACACCCCCCCAACTGCCCTACAGGGGCTGGGGGAGGGGTGGGGGGGGGGTGTGCGAAATCAGCCCAGGGAGTAGGCATTAACTGGAGATTCACTTAAACGTCTATAAAATTAGACAGGCTATAACTGTAGTTGTTGGGTTAGGAGGCATAGGGTCCTGTTACATGTGTAACTATGCAAATAAATATAAACGTATGTAAAGATTGACTTCAGTTCCATCTTTCACTGGCTGGCTGTTGGGAATAGAACATGATAGCAGAGAATAGTTGCTTAAAGGGGGAAGGTTGGTATCTATGAAAAAAAATTCAGATGGAAAACTACAATCTTAGCGGTGATTATGAAAAATGGCAGAAAGTAAGTATAAATTGTTGGGGTATAATTGCCGTCTGATGTTCTTGTCATCTGAATCACGTGACCAGGGGAAGAATGAACTGGATATGTGGACACAGATTATGTTCCTACCAGAAATAAAACCAGAAGCAAAATAATTTGAGAGCTGGATGCCCATCAGTTGGGTAGTGATAAGTTTTGGACCTTCTGTTAGAATTCTTCAATGAAATTACAAGAAAGATGATCAGTTAAATGCCTATGAGGCGTCCTTAGACTTTGATAGGTTTCAGGAAACAGATCGTCTTTCCATGGAAGGACATATCATATTCTTTAACACAGTGTATAAAAGATTGGCCCAACTTAATTTGGGGGTCCTTTGGATCATTACTAGTATCTGAATTTAGTTATGAGGTGGTGTTCTGCTGATAGGCCCAAAAGCCGGGGTGGGGACAGTGGGGCAAACCTGCTACTGTCATCTGTGAGACACAGAGCCATATCTTGTCAGTTGTTTCCCTCGCAACCAGGTAAGTGAGTTCTGACAGCACCTTGACCAGTCCTGGCGCGTGGGGAAGCAGTTGGTGAGGGCTGGTGAAACCATCGCCATGGGTGCAGCTGTTGCCAATGGGGCGGCCCCTCTACAGGCCAAAGGATACCCGGATTGGAGGCCCCCCCTCCCCTCCCCAACCCACCAGCGCCACCACCTCAAGCCCACTCCGCAGCCGCCAGATTCTGCTTGATGGTCTGCCAAAGCGGCGGAGGGCCCTCTACCCCTGGCTCTGGGAAGGAGGGCTGTCCCCTACCATCCCCGCTGCTGGCACGATGGCACACCGGCAGGGAGATCTCAGGCGCACCACTCCTGCCATTTAAACATTCCCCCAGTGCCTCCCAGCTGACCCCCCCCCCCCGGAGGTCTGGTAAAATCCAGCCCAGTATTTAAATTGCTGGATTGTACTGAGGGGTCTCAGATGGGCAGGCTCCTGTTTCGAACTGGTGTTTGATTCTCAGAGAGGGAGAACCTGCAGGATCAAATGTAATTATCACCTTCAGCCTTCATGCAGCAAATGGATATTCTGCGCTGACACAAAGAATAGAGGACTCAGTGATCACCAGAGATGGTCCAGATACTGGATACAGGCATCAGTGCAATTGAAGGGCTAAAGATCATCATAATGAGGGTGAAAGCATTTTTAGCAGATCCGGCTATTAGAGCAGAAGGCAGAAGCAGAGCAGCAACAGTAGGTAATTGACCGACAGGAATGTCCAATGAACAGTTAACAGATACTTAAGCTCTGGCTCAGATTTTCAAGATACAACCATCTGCCCAAAGCAAAGGGATAGGGTCCTCGACACGGCACAGAGAATCCTGAGGAAGAGGATGAAGATTGTGATGAACCCAAACAAATTATACTGGTCACAAGGAGTTTTAGTCCTGTGATGAATGTGTTGATTGTGAACCTGTTTAATTGGCAGTATCAGCTTGTACTTGCATTTAGACAGTATTTGGAACAGGTTGGATCAAGATAATATTTTAACCAATAAGTACTGAGGGTCGATGCAATGTTAAGAAGTATAAAAGGACGACTTGCTTTAGTTTTGGTGATGATCACACATTGAGATCACTAAAGAGAGTTGTAATTCCATGTAAAATAATTGGAGTAAGTCACTTTATCAGTCTGATAGCGTCTCTGGAGAGATACCAATGCTGCTTAGTCAACCTTCTCTGAAAAAGGCACAAATGAATTTTGACATGGAGCATGATAAGACAATTATTTTTGGAAAGTCAGAGGACCTACCTTTTACCCAGTTAGGACATTATTGTATCCCCTTAACAAAACCTGGGGCAGCATTTTCCTGCCGGCAAGCGGGGGAGGGGGTCAGAGCCTGCTGGCTGATATGTAAACTGATGCGCAGTGACATTGGGCAGGCACCCTGACATCACCGCACATCACTTCAACTTTGAGTTTGCTGGGCATGCAGCCGACTCAGCTGCGCGTCCGCCGAACTGTCAAAGGCCTATTAAGGCCATTTAAAACCTAATTAACTCAAATTAATGAGCTGCCCATCCAACCTTAAGGCTATCGGGCAGGCAAAGAGCCCAGGCGGCCTTCGCATTTTTCATTAAACCTCATCCACGGGCGGGATGAGGTTTCATGAATTGTTTTGAAATCTAATAAAAATTTACACATTTATCCTTTGACATGTCCCAGCTCATGTGACACTGTCCCCTAAGGGGACATGTTTTAAAAGTTAGCTTATTTAAAAGTTTAACACTGAAACAAATCTGCCTGAGGCTTGAGAAGGTGGTGGTGAGCTGCCTTCTTGAACTGCTGCAGTTCATGTGGTGTAGGTGCACCCACAGTGCTGTTAGAGAGGGAGTTCCAGGATTTTGACCCAGCGACAGTGAAGGAATGGGGATATATTCCCAAGTCAGGATGGTGAGTGGCTTGGAGGGGAATTTCCAGGTGATAGTGTTCCCATGTGGCTGCTCCCTTGTCTTTATAGATGGTAGCAGTCGTAGGTTTGGAAGGTGCTGCCTAAGGAGCCTTGGTGAGTTCCTGCAGTGCATCTTGTAGATGGTACACACACTGCTGCTACTGTGCATCGGTGGTGGAGGAAGTGAATGTTTATGGATGGGCTGCCAATCAAGTGGGCTGCTTTGTCCTGGATGGTGTCAAGCTTCTTGGGTGTTGTGGGAGCTGCACTCATCCAGGCAAGCAGACAGTATTCCATCACAGTCCTGACTTGTGCCTTGTAGATGGTGGACAGGATTTTGGGAGTTAGAAGATGAGTTACTCACCAGAGGATTCCTAGCCTCTGACCTGATCTTGTAGCCACTGTATTTATATGGCTAGTCCAGTTCAGTTTCTGTTTAATGGTAACCCCTAGGATGTTGATAGTAGGGGATTCAGTGATGGTAATGCCATCAAATGTCAAGGGGCGATAATTAGATTCTCTCTTGTTGGAGATGGCCATTGCCTGGCACTTGTGTAGCGTGAATGTTAGTTGACACTTGTCAGCCCAAGCCTGGATATTGTCCAGGTCTTGCTGCACTTGGACATGGACTGCTTCAGTATCTGAGGAGTCGTGAATGGTGCTGAACATTGTGCAATCAGCAGCGAACATCCCCACTTTTGACATTATGATGGAAGGAAGGTCATTGATGAAGCAGTTGAAGATGGTTGGGCCAAGGACATTACCCTGAGGAACTCCTGCATTGATTTCATGGAACTGAGATGATTGACCTCCAACAATCACAGCCATCTTCCTTTGTGCTATGTATGACTCCAACAAAAATTAATGGTATCAGGTGATAAGGATCAGAGAGGGAAAAAAAAATCTCAAAGTTACACAACCAATTTGCTCCCTCTACTTGTCAAAGGTTAAGCAACCTGCTGAAAGATACAGGTGTAGCTGATGAAGAGTATGCAAGGCGGAGGTTAGTGAGAAGTGTGAAATCTGTAAAGCATCAGAGGGCACTACCACGTCCTATTTCAAGCCTTCCATTAGCACCATGAATTTTTAATAACATAGTTCCCATGGGTCTAAAGGCATTGGGCAAAGACAGGATTATTTTCATTTGACATTTTGTAGACCAGATTTAGCTTTTCTACAATAATACTTAATAAGGACCAAAAGGTTATGATAGACAAAATGACGGAGAAGTGGATTTGGACCAGACTTGGGGCACCAGCAAAGTTTCTGATTGATAATGGAGGATAATTTGCTAATGACGAGTTCAAAGGCTTAAGTGTAAACATGAGCATCATGGTCATTAATGCTGCAACTGAAAGTCCGTTCAGCAACAGCCTGTGAAAGGAATCATGTGGTGATCAATGGAATGCTGCATAAAATTTTAGCTGATCAAACTGCTCTGACCTTGTCAGGACATGAAAGAATTCAATCCAAATGGTTGGAGGATATAATCCCTATCAATTAATATAGGAGAACAATCCCACATTGTGCTGTGCAATAATCATCCTGCTGTAGCACAATTAGTTTCATTTTATTCTACACATTTGACAGCTTTACTTGCAGGGAGAGGACTTTCATCAAGGCTGAAGTCTTTGAGGAAATTCAGAGCACTGAGGCAATGTATAAGACTACCTGAGACAGAATCTAAATCAGGGGAATCGGGGCCGAATTTTCGCTCCCGAGTCGGGTAGCTCAAGTTGGGAAATTTCCTGGCTCGGTGCATCCACCTTGGGAAAAAGTGGCCCGAATGCCACAATTGTTGTTCTGGGGTGTGGGTGGCTACAGGATGGAGTTGGACCCACCGCACCTCCAGAGGGAGTTTAGAGGTGGCCACAGGGATTGCCGAGTGCCAACGTGGGCTGTTTAAAAGACCCGCCTTAGTTCTCTGGAAATTCATTCCAGTTGTTTGCTTAAATGTTAGGCCTTCTGGCCCTCACCCCTCACATCCCTCACACCCCCATCCATGCCAACCCATGCCCCCACCCACACCCAATGGCCCCTCATACACCCATGCCAACCCTTGCACCCATTCATCTGCATGGCTCCTTATAACTCCTATGCCAACTCATACCAACCCATGCCCCTTACATCCATCATGCTAACTCACCCAGTATTCACCATAGGCAGGCTTCAGGAACCATGCTGAGATGAAGTAAAATAAAGTTCTAAATATTTATTACAGAGTTCACAATAACATAAGAAGTCCCATTCATGAAAACCCATTCAATACATTTAAATGTCTGAAGGTGCTTAATCCCTTATAAAACAAACATTTGCATTCATACCCCAACATCAAAGACATCGAATCCTTTAATAACGTCGTTGAACTAGCAATCAAACTGCGAAATTACAGCCCTCAATGTTGAAATAATAGGTTATGGAAAGCAGTCAAGCAGTAATAATGCTGTAAAGATAGCACTTAGGGTTATGTCCACCAAACAGTGATTAATACCACTGGAACAAATGTTCACTTTCACAGACACCGACAGGCTTTTTTTTTCAATTTTTAAAGGGCAGGGGATTTAAATTACTGGATAGCTTGACAGTTCCACATATCTTACTTGCCTTTCAGGAGCATTTTCGTCTCCACCACAAAGTCATGGAACACCCACTGCAGGTTGTAGCTATTCCTGGAGCGAAGATTAAATCGGCTTGCCCCCCTCCACTGAGTTTAAACGGCCCAGCCCAATTTGTACTTTATCCCTGTGTGTTTCAAAACCTGCCACCTTTTCTCCTACTAACAAAAATGGGATCTTCCAGAAATGGGGGCCGGTCTTCCGGATCCAGGTCCCGTCCTCCATTTTTAAAGATCCGCAGAGTGCCCGTGACTTTGCGAAAACCTGGCCCTTGGTATTTGGGCGAAGAGGTAGCCACAGCATATGGAAAGGCCCTGGCAAGGTCATAGATCATGATGGGAAGATTGCTCTTACCAAACATGGTAATCAAGCTATAAAGGATAATTTATTGTGATTAATTAGAATTAATAACAATCTCAGGCTCCGTAGATAATTATTTTTTGTGGGATAATGCACGCTCCAGGAAAGGTGAATGAGGAAAAGATTACAGGTTGTCCATGCTGGTTTGAAACAAGTGCTGGAGAGCAATAAAATCGTGAAAGTTAAATGGGTACCTGCACATCATCAACTGTCCTAAATAAAAGCAAAATACTGCGGATGCTGGAAATCTGAAGCAAAAACAGAAAATGCTGGAAAAATTCAGCAGGCCTAACAGTATCTTTGGAGGGAAAGACAGGGTTAACGTTTCGAGTCCGTATGACTCATCTAACACCTCTGAAGAAGAGTCATACGGACTCGAAACGTTAACTCTGTCTTTTTCTCCACAGATGTTAGATCTGCTGAGTTTTTCCAGCATTTTCTATTTTTGTTTCATCAACTGTCTTATTGTTTTGCATAAGAAATGCATGTATAAAGAAATTGTTTGGGGTCCTAGAGGAGATGTCTTGTCTTGTAATGTAATACTTTAGAATTTAAAAGTTTTTGGTTTTTTAAAAAAGGTTATTTGTGCATATTAACTCTAATTTTTCTTTAAAGAGAGAGGGGAATCTGTTAATTACATAGTAAATGTTTTAAAATATATGCAGATGGTGGGCATTAGCTCAGCTTTCACTTAAGCCCCTTTAAAAATAGACAGATTAAAACTGTAGTTAGGAGGTGTAGGCTTTAATAAATAACTCTGTAAATAAATATAAAAGTGTGCAAAGTTTGGCTCCATTTCTATCCTTCACCAACTGAATTTCAGGAATTGATCTTCCACCACTGTGAATGCAGTGAGGACAATACTGAGAGCAATGACCAAGATGTTCAGTGGCCTTAACAGGTCAGACAAGGTGGGAGAAAATATCATGGCCTTCTATCGGTGCAACGTACTGACTTTATACAGCACTTGGCCCCACCTCAGACTGTTTTTTGAGATGCTTACAACCTGGTGCACTTTGCAATCCCAGCCGTTCACTCAAATCTTCCTTTGTTGCAAGCACTCAATTCCAAGGAATTGTTTGATTTAATGTAGCTGAACATTCTTAAAAAGGATTAACAGGTTCCTTCCCACAGATGCAACCATTTATTTTCAGTGGCCATAAGCCTTTATAAATTGCTGCTGCAGTTTTATTTGCAAGCTGCTGGGATTGCCCAGTCCTCATCTCTATGTGGTTGTGTTCCCTCCACAAAACACCTGTATCACAAGAGCATACATTTGAATGATATGTATATGGTGGGCACCAATTATACAGTGAGCGTGTCTCCAGTGTGGCTCAAGTGACACAGTCCTGGGGATATTGTTGCGGTATTTACCGTACGATAAAGAAATGCAGCAAGTGACACAGTCCTGGGGATATTGTTGCGGTATTTACCGTACGATAAAGAAATGCAGCAAGTGACACAGTCCTGGGGATATTGTTGCGGTATTTACCGTACGATAAAGAAATGCAGCAAGTGACACAGTCCTGGGGATATTGTTGCGGTATTTACCGTACGATAAAGAAATGCAGCAAGTGACACAGTCCTGGGGATATTGTTGCGGTATTTACCGTACGATAAAGAAATGCAGCAAGTGACACAGTCCTGGGGATATTGTTGCGGTATTTACCGTACGATAAAGAAATGCAGCAAGTGACACAGTCCTGGGGATATTGTTGCGGTATTTACCGTACGATAAAGAAATGCAGCAAGTGACACAGTCCTGGGGATATTGTTGCGGTATTTACCGTACGATAAAGAAATGCAGCAAGTGACACAGTCCTGGGGATATTGTTGCGGTATTTACCGTACGATAAAGAAATGCAGCAAGTGACACAGTCCTGGGGATATTGTTGCGGTATTTACCGTACGATAAAGAAATGCAGCAAGTGACACAGTCCTGGGGATATTGTTGCGGTATTTACCGTACGATAAAGAAATGCAGCAAGTGACACAGTCCTGGGGATATTGTTGCGGTATTTACCGTACGATAAAGAAATGCAGCAAGTGACACAGTCCTGGGGATATTGTTGCGGTATTTACCGTACGATAAAGAAATGCAGCAAGTGACACAGTCCTGGGGATATTGTTGCGGTATTTACCGTACGATAAAGAAATGCAGCAAGTGACACAGTCCTGGGGATATTGTTGCGGTATTTACCGTACGATAAAGAAATGCAGCAAGTGACACAGTCCTGGGGATATTGTTGCGGTATTTACCGTACGATAAAGAAATGCAGCAAGTGACACAGTCCTGGGGATATTGTTGCGGTATTTACCGTACGATAAAGAAATGCAGCAAGTGACACAGTCCTGGGGATATTGTTGCGGTATTTACCGTACGATAAAGAAATGCAGCAAGTGACACAGTCCTGGGGATATTGTTGCGGTATTTACCGTACGATAAAGAAATGCAGCAAGTGACACAGTCCTGGGGATATTGTTGCGGTATTTACCGTACGATAAAGAAATGCAGCAAGTGACACAGTCCTGGGGATATTGTTGCGGTATTTACCGTACGATAAAGAAATGCAGCAAGTGACACAGTCCTGGGGATATTGTTGCGGTATTTACCGTACGATAAAGAAATGCAGCAAGTGACACAGTCCTGGGGATATTGTTGCGGTATTTACCGTACGATAAAGAAATGCAGCAAGTGACACAGTCCTGGGGATATTGTTGCGGTATTTACCGTACGATAAAGAAATGCAGCAAGTGACACAGTCCTGGGGATATTGTTGCGGTATTTACCGTACGATAAAGAAATGCAGCAAGTGACACAGTCCTGGGGATATTGTTGCGGTATTTACCGTACGATAAAGAAATGCAGCAAGTGACACAGTCCTGGGGATATTGTTGCGGTATTTACCGTACGATAAAGAAATGCAGCAAGTGACACAGTCCTGGGGATATTGTTGCGGTATTTACCGTACGATAAAGAAATGCAGCAAGTGACACAGTCCTGGGGATATTGTTGCGGTATTTACCGTACGATAAAGAAATGCAGCAAGTGACACAGTCCTGGGGATATTGTTGCGGTATTTACCGTACGATAAAGAAATGCAGCAAGTGACACAGTCCTGGGGATATTGTTGCGGTATTTACCGTACGATAAAGAAATGCAGCAAGTGACACAGTCCTGGGGATATTGTTGCGGTATTTACCGTACGATAAAGAAATGCAGCAAGTGACACAGTCCTGGGGATATTGTTGCGGTATTTACCGTACGATAAAGAAATGCAGCAAGTGACACAGTCCTGGGGATATTGTTGCGGTATTTACCGTACGATAAAGAAATGCAGCAAGTGACACAGTCCTGGGGATATTGTTGCGATATTTACCGTACGATAAAGAAATGCAGCAAGTGACACAGTCCTGGGGATATTGTTGCGATGTTTACCGTACGATAAAGAAATGCAGCAAGTGACACAGTCCTGGGGATATTGTTGCGGTATTTACCGTACGATAAAGAAATGCAGCAAGTGACACAGTCCTGGGGATATTGTTGCGATGTTTACCGTACGATAAAGAAATGCAGCAAGTGACACAGTCCTGGGGATATTGTTGCGATATTTACCGTACGATAAAGAAATGCAGCAAGTGACACAGTCCTGGGGATATTGTTGCGATATTTACCGTACGATAAAGAAATGCAGCAAGTGACACAGTCCTGGGGATATTGTTGCGATATTTACCGTACGATAAAGAAATGCAGCAAGTGACACAGTCCTGGGGATATTGTTGCGATATTTACCGTACGTTAAAGAAATGCAGCAAGTGACACAGTCCTGGGGATATTGTTGCGATATTTACCGTACGTTAAAGAAATGCAGCAAGTGACACAGTCCTGGGGATATTGTTGCGATATTTACCGTACGATAAAGAAATGCAGCAAGTGACACAGTCCTGGGGATATTGTTGCGATATTTACCGTACGATAAAGAAATGCAGCAAGTGACACAGTCCTGGGGATATTGTTGCGATATTTACCGTACGATAAAGAAATGCAGCAAGTGACACAGTCCTGGGGATATTGTTGCGATATTTACCGTACGATAAAGAAATGCAGCAAGTGACACAGTCCTGGGGATATTGTTGCGATATTTACCGTACGATAAAGAAATGCAGCAAGTGACACAGTCCTGGGGATATCGTTGCGATATTTACCGTACGATAAAGAAATGCAGCAAGTGACACAGTCCTGGGGATATCGTTGCGATATTTACCGTACGATAAAGAAATGCAGCAAGTGACACAGTCCTGGGGATATCGTTGCGATATTTACCGTACGATAAAGAAATGCAGCAAGTGACACAGTCCTGGGGATATCGTTGCGATATTTACCGTACGATAAAGAAATGCAGCAAGTGACACAGTCCTGGGGATATCGTTGCGATATTTACCGTACGATAAAGAAATGCAGCAAGTGACACAGTCCTGGGGATATCGTTGCGATATTTACCGTACGATAAAGAAATGCAGCAAGTGACACAGTCCTGGGGATATCGTTGCGATATTTACCGTACGATAAAGAAATGCAGCAAGTGACACAGTCCTGGGGATATCGTTGCGGTATTTACCGTACGATAAAGAAATGCAGCAAGTGACACAGTCCTGGGGATATCGTTGCGGTATTTACCGTACGATAAAGAAATGCAGCAAGTGACACAGTCCTGGGGATATCGTTGCGGTATTTACCGTACGATAAAGAAATGCAGCAAGTGACACAGTCCTGGGGATATCGTTGCGGTATTTACCGTACGATAAAGAAATGCAGCAAGTGACACAGTCCTGGGGATATCGTTGCGGTATTTACCGTACGATAAAGAAATGCAGCAAGTGACACAGTCCTGGGGATATCGTTGCGGTATTTACCGTACGATAAAGAAATGCAGCAAGTGACACAGTCCTGGGGATATCGTTGCGGTATTTACCGTACGATAAAGAAATGCAGCAAGTGACACAGTCCTGGGGATATCGTTGCGGTATTTACCGTACGATAAAGAAATGCAGCAAGTGACACAGTCCTGGGGATATTGTTGCGGTATTTACCGTACGATAAAGAAATGCAGCAAGTAGAGATCCTGGTCGCTTTTCTATTTTAATTCTAAGCTCCAGTTTCACTCTGACATCTTTGACCTCGGCCTCCGAGCCTGTTGCAATAAGGCTTCTAATGGAAGATTGAGCAACGATACCTCATCTATTCATTAAACACTCACAACCTCCTGGACTCAACAGTGAGTTGAACAATTTTAGATCGTAAGCATTGCTCCCACATGTTTTTTAAGACAGTAGTTGCTGGTATCAGTTCTGCTGTTACTATTTACAGCCATCTTTTGTTTCATTATTTGTTCCGTTACCACCTCCTTGTGCCTTTCACTGCCACTCCCTTTGTCATCGATTCACTTCTGCCTTCCATCCGATCGCAGTCTTTCCATTCTGTTCCCCTCCCTTCTCCCTTTCTCTGCCTCTGCACTAGCTCAAAGTCAGTTACACCTCGACCTTTTTGCCCTGTTCTGATGCCAGGGCATTGACCGGAAATCTTGGGCTGGGTTTTATAGTTTTCAGTGGGGTGAGAGAGGAGGAACAGAAAGGGAGTGGTCCGCTAGCTCCCGCTCCCGGCCCAGCCACCTCAGCATGGTGAATCAAGCACAGACGGCCAATCAGCAGCCACCTGGTGGGAAGGGCAGCTCCATGCCCAACCGGGGGGGTCTCTAGGCTAGGATGTCATTTGGGAGAGATGGTAATGCTGTGAACAGGAAGTTGGTCATGTCGCCAAATTTAAAGGCCCCCCCCGCCCACCGCCCTCTCAGCCTCTCCTTGCTTCTCGGTCAGGCTCGAAACAGTGACTAAACTCATTTTAAAAACATGCATACGCTGCCTCCTTCACCAGCAGGCTCTGCTACCCACAGTCCCAGTGGCAGGCCTTTGTCTTCACTCATGCGTCACCTCCTCATAACCTGCGTAAAGCATTTCCCAAACGTTTTTCTCTGTCACGCCCGAAAAATGCAGTGGGTAGCCAAACGTCGCACACAATGGGCCCTTTAACAAGTTCAATAGTTTGTTCATTCGCTATTTGAAATGGGCAAGTGGGTTACTGCTTTCTGCGCTCGCTCATCTTTCCTAATATCCCAGGTTGGCCTGATGATGTCATATTGCCCACCCGGCATCATCACAACGTGGGCGGAGTTTTCCGAGCCCGCTGGTGGCGGGCCGTGTTTCCCACCATCGGTTGGCGGGGAGCTAATTGTAACACGTTAGCGTATAATTAAAAGGCCATCCAACCAGGATATTGGAACCCCGTTGTATCATCCGTCCATGTCGGTGGGAAAGCACGTCAACGTGTTTCACAACAGCACGCAGGCAACGTGCACTTGGCGGCCTTCACTTTGGGGGAACGGAGGTGAGTGAGCAGCAGCGTTCGCCACAGCTCATCCTGCAGCGATGAGGCCCTCGAACTGGCCGGATGAGGCAGGCACACTCAGGAGGCCCTCTTAGTTGCCAGATTATTGGAGGACGATGACGACATGCGGTGAGGTGTCCCCACATCACATCCTCACATCACAGTTATGAACATTTGATTCCAGTCTGGCTTATCTTAGTGCCAATACCCTCTGTGGGAATGATCCTGTCATGGAGATGCAGTGGAGGCCCTAATTGTTGCTCAATCACAGGAGGATGATGACAACATACAGTGAGGACACTCCATAGATCTTCACATGGCCTCTGAGAATGTCTGACTCCTGTCTGGCTGAGGGCAGCTCACTTGAGCTCCATGATCAGGACCATCTCAGAGACACAGCCATGAAACTTTTGATGCATCTGATGCTGTGTCCACTTTCAGCTCCTCAGCCCTTCAGGAGCTGGAACACAGCATCACTGGTCACAAATGCTGGTGTGATGGGGGCCAGTCCCACCTCAAAGATGCTGAGAGCACACAGAGAGAATGAGAGAACTCTGTGACACCTGCCCACTACATTCTGGCAGCAATGACCAGCACCACCGAGGTGCAGGCATCAGTAATGTGTCCAGGGAGTGTGAGGCTGGACCATCACTGTGGTCTGAAGGCTGCACAGACACAGGGAAGAGGCCCTGGACTGAGACACCTGCCTTTATCTTGTGCAGAAAGGTTTCACATCTGAGTGACACAAACACTGCTCATCAGAACAAGGAGCCACAGGCAGGGAGACATTCTTGGGAGTTTATTGACAATAGTGAACATTATGTCGAAGTGATCAACACCGGTGCCCAGGCTGTGCAACTAATTCTCCTTAACTATCCTAACCCTGCCATTACGTCTTGGTGCTCCCCGGACAGCCACAGCGGAGGTGGGGGCAGCCTGCTGACTGTGACCCCCTGTCTGTGATGAATTTGGCGGGCATCCTCTGGAGGGCTGAGACCTGGAAGGCCCCGGCCTGCTTTTGGGATCCTGCTGTGTGGCAGTGACACCATCCTCGGCCTGTGGAGCTGGAGCTGCTGAGGTCATAGGAAGAGGGGAGTCAGATTGGCCAGTCACCCCCTTAATTACCTGGGTGGATGGTCCCAGAGCATCTGCTGATCCTCCTACCTATGGGTGCCCGAGGACCCCTGGCTGATTCCGTGAGTGGAAAAGGGTAGCTGGAGTGAGATCGAGCTGCCCAGCACTACTCAAATACATGTTGTTGGAGGCCAACTATGGCGACAGCAACGGAGTTAAGCCCACGCAGCAGTGCAGGAGTGACGTCTCGGACCAAGGTCTCCAAGGCGGCTACCATCCTGCCAGTTGGTGCATTGCAACGCCGGCGCTATCACCTCAGCCTGAAAGCGGATGGACTCCTCCATCGTGCCTTGCAATCTCAGGGGTGCAGCGGACATCCCTTCCTGATATTCCCGAGCTTGCCTTTGCAGCTCCAGCAACTGTGACATGACCGAGTCCAGAGGCTCTTCATCTGACTCGGACTCAGCAACGTTCTGGCCTCCAGCAGCCCTCCGAGTGCCGGGGACCTGGGAAGTCCCTGCCTCCACCTGCTGTGGATCAGACTGTGCAATGTGCTCACCAGACTGTGATCCTGAAGTTACTCTAAAGCTAGGTCCCACTGAGGTGTGTGTCTCTGCGCTGGTGGAGGGTGTGGGTGAGCGCTGTGACGGGACTTCAGGGAGGGTCCCTTCAGATTCCTCTTCAGAGGTTTCTTCGGAGCTTGTTTGGAGGCTGCTTCCCAGATGTGCCTGCAAAAGCAAGGGCAGATAATTAGTGCATGGCAGTGGCCTGTGAAACAGGACACATCACTCACAGTATGGTTACCTGATGGATGTTGCACTGCTGGACCCTCACTTGATATAGCAGCGCCGACCTCGCCATCAGCACAGGACCGGTCCCAGTCATTGCCGGCCAGCTGGATGGCTCTGTTTTCAAATTCTGTCAGAACATTGATTTCCGGCATCCCTCCACCTGTCTGTGACCTTTCCCTCCTGTTGTGTGTCAGTTTGTCCTGCATGGATAGAGATGGAGAGATCAGGATGTCTGCTGGACCAGATGATAAGTATACCTGGCCTGTGTGGGTGGTGAGTGGTCCCGTGGACAGGATGAAGACAATGACGGTGAGTGTGAAAGAGTGAATGGTGATGTCCCTTGCACTGGCAGTGAGTGAGGGCCCTGTGGATGTGTGATGGGTTTGTGAGTGTGTGAGTTGGGAGCGATGGGAAGAGTGACTTACCCTGGCTGCAGGGTAGTGAATATATAATGAAGTGGGCTCGGGAAGATATGGAGGAGATCATTCGTCCTTTTATGGCACTGGGTGGCTGTCCTCTTCTGAAGGGCATTGGCACTGACCACTGCTGCCACCACCTCCCAAGCTGGGTCTGGTAACATTGCCGCCCATCCTGTGGGCAGAGCAGGGGTAGAGCACTTCCCAGTGGCTTCCACGGCATCCAGCAGTCGCTCGAGGGACCCGTCATTGAAGCGGGAGGGGGCTGCAATCTCTTTGCCTTTGCAGACCATGTCTCCCGGGCAGCGGCGGTGAGCTGGTGGCGATGAGCACTTTGCTGGAGGCTGCCTTTTAAAGATGGCAGCCAGCGTGATGCAACAGTGGGGCGATGGCGAGTGGGCGAATGAGAAAGGGCGTGTTTTGCCGGAGTGAATATATAATGAGACGGGCTCGGGAAGGTATGGTGTAAAAACCCACCATTTTCATCAGGGGGTAGGACTCCATTTTACCCGCCCGCTACCACTCAGTGCAATCCTGGGAAAATTCAGCCCTGTATTTTCCAGGGGGTTGTCCCACCTGATTTGCGGCTGTAAAATCCAGTTCATTACCTTTGTTACAACCTCTACAGATGCAGCTGGACTTACTTGAGTATTTCCATCATTTTCTGTTCTTATTTCAGATTTCCAGCATCCACAGTACTTTACATTTGTCATAAATAGTGATTCTGTTTAATTGTAGAATTCGAGATCTTAGGCACAACCAATGAGGAAATACACCTGGAAATACCTTAGCCTGTTTGCAATTGTCAAATATCATTATAAGGTTATACACCGATTTAGTTTTTATATTATTCCTCAGACTGAAAGTCAGAGCACGTAGCAACGGAAATATAAACAGTTGACCAATGGGAAGCTACTTACAATGTTTACTGCAGACAACACCAGACAGACATAATCCTTCAATTTGATAACATTTAAAACATCTTATCGAGTACAAAAAAGGCTCATCCATTCATTTTAACACCACAGAATCAATACTGCAGACAGCAACTAAAACAAGGCCTTTTTTCTAGTGTATGTTTTGTTAAATATAAAACCCTAGTGACAGATTAAGGGAGCACCTGAGTTGCCACCATGGCTGTGAGACATTCAATGTGATCATTTTTGACCATGCAGTGAACGATAAAAAGGGCCACAGAGCGTTTGAGAAGAAACAATGATTGCTAGATGTATGATACCATCTGGCGAATGGGACCGAATAGAAAGTTGGCATGGACTCGATGGGCTGAATGGTGTGCCACAATGCCCATCATTTACCATGCTCAATTACTGCCAACAGGACTATTGCATTGATGCGCATTAAAGCCACGAGCCAAATTTGATTGTTAACCTGCCTGAAGGTGTTGCCACTTCCAAACTGATATATTGTTGGTCCATTCAGACCAATGTGTTTTCATCCCATTTGGACCTTACTCCCAGTAGGTGGTAAATGATACAACCTTTCTGCATTAAACTTTGCTGTTTAAATATAAGCTCCCACCTAACTGCCGGTCATATAATACAGAAAACTGAGACTTGTGTTTAAAAAGAATATACTTGATTCACTGCAATATTGTATTAACCTTGAAAGTCCATGGTGGTACATTAATACATTGTAAAGCATTACATAGGTTGAACATTATATGCACTTACTCAGCAGTTTAACATTAGTCAATGATTATAGAATCATGGAGTCATAGAGGTCTACAGCACAGAAAAACGCCCTTCGACCACTGAGTCTGTGCTGGTCAAACAAGTACCTAACTATTCTACTTTCCAGCACTAGGCCTTGTATACCATGGCATCACAAGTGCACATCCAAATACTTCTTAAATGTTATGAGGGTTTCTGCCTCTACCACCCTTTCAGGCAGTGAGTTCCAGATTCCCACCACCCTCTGGGTGAAAAAATTCTTCCTCACATCCCCTCTAAACCTCCTGCCCCTCACCTTAAACCTATGTCCCCTGGTTATTGATCCCTCCACCAAGGGGAAAAGTTCCTTCCTGTCTACCCTATGTACGCCCCTCATAATTTTATAAACATCAATCATGTCCCCACTCAATCTCCTCTGCTCCAGGGAAAATAATCCTAGTCTATCCAATCTCTCCTCGTAACTAAAACTCTCCAGCCCAGGCAACATCCTGGTAAATCTCCTCTGCACTCTCTCTAGTGCAATCACATCCTTTCTATAATACGGATTCCAGAAGTGCTCTCAATACTCTAGCTGTGGCCTAACCAGCATTTTATACAGTTCCAGCATAACCTCCCTGCTCTTATATTCTATGCCTCAGCTAATAAAGGCAAGTATCCCATGTGCCTTCTTAACCATCTTTTCTACCTGTCCTGCTACCTTAAGGGACCGGTGGACATGCACACCAACGTTCCTCTGATCCTCAGTACTTCCCAGGGTCCAACCATTCATTGTGTATTCCCGTTTCTTGTTTGTCCTGCCCAAGTGCATTACCTCACACACGGATTAAATTCCATTTGCCACTGATCAGCCCATCTGACCACCCAGTCTATATCCTCCTGTATTCCAAGGTTATCCTCCTCAGTATTTACCACCCCACCAATTTTTGCGTCACCTGAGAACTTACAAATCAACCTCATACATTCAAGTCTAAATCATTTATAAATACCACAAACAGCAAGGGACCCAACACCAATCCCTGTGGAACCCCACTGGACACAGGCATCCAGTCACAAAAACACCCCTCGACCATCACCCTCTGCTTCCTGCCACTCAGCCAATTCTGGAACCAATTTGCCAAATTGCCTTGGATCCCATGGGCTCTTACCTTCATTATCAGCCTCCCATGCGGGACCTTATCAAAAGCCTTGCTGAAGTCCAAGTAGACTACGCCAAATGCATTGCCCTCATCTACACACCTAGTCACCTCTTCGAAAAATTCAATCAAATTGGTCAGACATGACCTCCCCTTAACAAAACCATGCTGACTGTCCTTGATTAATCCCTGCCTCTCCAAGTGTAGATTAATTCTGTCCCTCAGGATTGCTTCCAATAGTTACCCCACCACTGAGGTTAGACTGACTGGCCTGTAGTTCCCTGGTTTATCCCTTCCTCCCTTCTTGAATAACGGTACCATATTGGTTGTCCTCCAGTCCTCTGGCACCTCTCCTGTGGCCAGAGAGGTATTGAAAATTATTGCCACCGCCCCTGCTATCTCCTCCCTTGCCTCACTCAACAGCCTGGGATACATTTCATCTGGGCCTGGAGATTTATCTACTTTTAAGCCTGCCAGACCACTTAGAACCTCTTCCCTTTCCATGCTAATATCTTTAATTATATTACAGTTCTTCTGCCTGATTTCCATACCCATGTCATCTCTCTCACTTGTAAATACAGACACAAAGTATTAATTTAGACCATAAGACCATAAGACATAGGAGCAGAAATTAGGCCTTTCAGCCCATTGAGTCTGCTCCACCATTCAATCATGGCTGATAACTTTCTCAACCCCATTCTCCTGCCTTCTCCCCATAACCTTTGATCCCCTTACCAATCAAGAACCTATCTATTTCGCTCTTAAGTACACTCAATGACCTGGCCTCCACAGCCTTCTGTGGCAATGAATTCCATAGATTCACCGCTCTCTGGCTAAAGAGGTTTCTCCTCATCTCTGTTCTAAAAGGTCTTCCCTTTACTCTGAGGCTGTGCCCTCGGGTCCTAGTCTCTCCTACTAATGGAAACATCTTCCCCACATCCAGTCTATCCAGGCCTTTCAGTAATCTGTAAGTTTCAATCAGATCCCCCCTCATCCTTCTAAACTCCATCGAGCATAGACCCAGAGTCCTCAAATGTTCCGCATTAAGCCTTTCATTTCTGGGATCGTTCTCGTGAACCTCCCCTGGACCCTCTCCAGGGCCTGAACATCCTTCCTGAGATATGGGGCCCAAAATTGCTCACTATATTCTAAATGTGGTCTGACCAGAGCCTTATAAAGCCTCAGCAGCACATCCCTGCTTTTATATTCTAGTCCTCTTGAAATAAATGTCAACATTGCATTTGCCTTCCTAACTACCGACTCAACCTCCAAGTTAACCTTAAGAGAATCCTGGACCAGGACTCCCAAGTCCCTTTGCACTCCAGATTTCTGAATTCTCTCCCCATTTAGAAAATAGTCTATGCCTCTATTCTTCCCACCAAAGTGCATGACTTCACACTTCCCCACGTTGTATTCCATCTGCCACTTCTTTGCCCATTCTCCTAACCAGTCCAAAACCTTCTGCAACCTCCCCACCTCCTCAATACTACCTGTCCCTTCACCTATCTTTGTATCATCTGCAAACTTAGCCAGGATGCCCTCAGTTCCTTCATCTAGATCATTAAAGCTTTATGAATTTAAAACCCTACCTACTGCTTCTTACTCCACACACAAATTACCACTACAGTGCCTAATGGGCCCTACTCTTTCCCTATTTATCCTCTTAATCTTAATGTACTTGTAAAACAATTTTGGATTTTCCTTTATTTTACCTGCCAATGATTTCTCATGCCCCTTTTTGCTCTCCTAATTTCCTTTTCAAGATCCACCCCTACACATTCTATACTTCTCTAGGGTTTCCGCTGTTTTGAGCCCTCGGTATCTGCCATAAGCCTCCCTTTTTCTCTTTATCCAATCCTATGTATCCCTCAACATCCATGTTGGCCCTGTACTCTCCCTATTTCCTCCTTGAATGAATCCCACTGCTCTGACTGCTCCCAGTCCACTCTGGCCAAATTATACCTGATCTTATTAAAATTGGCCTTCCACCAATTTAGAACTGTGAATTCTGACCCATCCTTGTCCTTTTCCATAACAACCTTGAATCTAACAGAGTTATGATCACTATCTGCAAAATTTATACCATTGATACCTCTACCACTTGCCTGGCTTCATTCCCTAAAATTAAGCCCAGGACAGCCCCCTCCCTTGTAGGACCTTCTATGTATTGGTTTCAAAAGCTCTCCTGGAAACATTTTCAGAATTCTGCTCCCTCTAAACCTATCACACAATGACTAACCCAGTTAATGTTGGGGAAGTTGAAATCCCCCACTATTACTACCCTTTTATTTTTACACTTCTCTGAAATTTGCCTCCATATCTGCTCTTCTATTTCTCCCTGACTGTTTGGGGGCTTATAGTACACTCCCAGCAATGTGATTGCTCCTTTTTTGTTTTTCAGTTCTACCCATATGGCTTCATTTGAGGAGCCTTCTAAGATGTCATCCCTCCTTGTTGCTGTAACTGATTCCTTGATCAATATTGCAATACCCCCTCCTCTTTTACCTCCTTCCCTGTCTCGCCTGAAGACCCTGTATCCTGGAATATTGAGCTGCCAATCCTGCCCCTCTCTCAACCATGTCTCTGTGGCAGCAATGACATCATACTTCCATGTGTTAATTTGTGCCCTCAACTAATCTGCCTTATTCGTCAGACTCCTTGCATTAAAATAAATACCATCCAACCTTTCCAAACTCCCTTGTGCCTTAACTGGCCTATAATTTCTATGCCTTCCAGACTCACTTGCTCTCTCTTCTCCCCCTGCTGAACATCCTCTCAGGATCCCACCCCACTGCCAAGTTAGCTTAAACCCTCCTCAACAGCACTAACAAACCTCCCCACAAGGATGTTGGTCCCATTCTGGTTCAGGTGCAACCCGTCTGCCTTGTACAGGTCCCACCGCCCCCAGAAACAATCCCAATGTCCCAGAAATCTAAAGCTCTCTCTCCTGCACTATCTCTCCAGCCACGCATTCATCTGGACTAACCTCCTATTTCGATACTCACTAACATGTGGCACCGGAAGTAATCCAGAGATTACTACCTTTGAGGTCCTGTTTTTTAATTTGTTTCCTAGCTCCCTAAATTCTGCTTGCAGGACCTTATCCCTCTTTCTACCAATGTCGTTGGTACCAATATGTACCACGATCTCAGTCTGTTTGCCCTCCCCCTTTAGAATGCCCTGCAGTCGTTCAGTGACATCCTTGACCCTGGCACCAGGGAGGCAACATACCATCCTGGAGTCAAGTCTATGGCTGCAGAAATGCCTGTCTGTTCCCCTTACTATCGAGTCTCCTACCGCTATTGCTCTTCCCCCCTTTTTCCTCCCACCCTGTGCAGCTGAGCCACTCACAGTGCCATAAGCATAGCTGCACTCCCCAGAGGAACCGTCACTCTCAGCGTTTTCCAACACAGAAAAACAGTTCTCGAGCGAGATGCACCCTGGGGATTTCCTGACTACCTGCCTGACACCTTTGTTCTGACTGATGGTCACCCATCCCCTCTCTGTTCTCACTTCTATAAGCTGTGGGGTGACCACGTCTAAAAATATGCTATCCATGAAATTCTCAGCCTCACGGATGCACCTCAGCTCCCCCAGTCATCGCTCAAGCTCCGACACCCGGAGCTACTGTAGCTGCAGCTGGTGGCACTTCCTGCACACGTGGTCAGTCAGAGCGCAAGGAGCATCTAGGACTTCCCACATGTTGCAGGCGGTACATAACACGGGACTGAGCTGCCCTGCTATGCCTCTAGTTGAAGAAAACACTTACTTTAAGTTAAATACAGTAAAAAAAGTTAAATTATTTATGTACTTTAAATAAAAACTAGAACCCTTACCTTTCTTAGCATAATTTATTTTAAATTGAAGAAAATAACTGGAGAAAAACACTTATCCACATCTCACCAATCAGCTCTCACCTTTGTGCTGACGTTGCTTTTTGAAGTGACTGCTTCACTGCGATGCTGACTGCAGGATGCTCTTCCCAGACTGCTTCACCACGATGCTGACTGCGGGACACTTTTCCCAGACTGCTTCACCATGATGCTGACTGCGGGACGCTTTTCCCAGACTGTTTCACCATGATGCTGACTGCAGGACACTCTTCCCAGACTGTTTCACCGCGATGCTGACTGCAGGACGCTCTTCCCAGACTGCTTCACCGTGATGCTGACTGCAGGACACTCTTCCCAGACTGCTTCACCGTGATGCTGACTACAGAACGCTCTTCCCAGACTGCTTCACCGCGATGCTGACTGCAGGATTCTCTTCCCAGACTGTTTCACTGCGATGCTGACTGCAGGATTCTCTTCCCAGACTGTTTCACTGCGATGCTGACTGCAGGATTCTCTTCCCAGACTGCTTCACCGTGATGCTGACTGCAGGACACTCATCCCAGACTCATTATTCAGATCAATTTAAAATGTGGTGGGTAACCACAAGTATGAAGAAAATTTGCAAATTATCAGCGATTAGTAGCTACACTTTGCTGTGTTGTAGAGGATTAGAAAACCCTACAAAATTGAATATTTTCCCACTTCCATTTCTATTGCTTTGAAATAAGAGTAACAAATACTTCAACTAACTCATCAAATGGGCAAAGGATTCAAGGATATTAGATAGAGCTAAACAATTATTTATTCTGAAGTGTCAATAAGTAATTATATGCATGATATTACGATGCCGAAGAAAATGGCTTATTGGAAGTATGCTGAGCTAAGAATCCTTGAACATTGGCTGTCGAGAATAAATTATAAAGAAATCGCCTTGCTTCTGAATTCAAAGGTAAGAATTATTTTCTCATAGAAGCTACAATGCACAGCACAGGGTGCAAGTCTCTTAGAATATAGCTCCTGTACTGATGAAGTCTCTCCCCATTACATTTGGGAATTAGCTTCAAATTTCAATCCTGAGGGAAGATGACTATTGTGGGTCATGAGAAGGTTAAAGGTTAGCTTAGAATTGTCATTATCCCACGCTGTACCTGAATAAAGAAAATCTCAAGACGCTTCCAATTGACATTTTCTGTTGCTTGAACCCGAATTCAAGCAGAAAGTGGGCCTGATTTTCACTTGGGAGAATTGGCATGAACACAGTGGGAAGGGCCTAAAAATGGAATCAATGGGCTGAATTTTCACTATGGGTTGGTTCCTGCCCCTGGGGGAACTGGTCACTCTTTGGGATTTTGAAAAGGGCACCCCTTAATTGGCGTAAAGATTCCCTGTTCAATTAAGAGTGACAGGTAAGGCTCTTGAAGCCTGAGGGCCGATCCAAGACCTCCCAGCTTGAAAGGAGCAGCTGACTGCAGTGAATCATATGTAACTAAGAGGGTGCTTTAACATCAAGATGCCTTCTCACTAACCTTTAAAAAAAAATCAGTTGAACAACACAGGAAAATAACCAGGCCATCAGTGAGGGAGGTGGGAAAGGTGATGTTGGGATCGTTCTACAAGGCAGCCTTTGGCTGTATAAGCACCCAGGCTGACATTGAGGGTCTCCAGGCCAGCCTCGAGCACTGACACCCTGGCCTGCCACTAGCTGCTTGCCTTCAAGCAGTTGAACTGCCCTGTCATGTCGGGATGCTGGAGTCCAACTGGAAAATCCCACTCGGCCTCCCTTAACAGCTCTTAACAAGGCTCTGAATGAGCCTTTGCAGCTGCCTACCTCATAATTGCATAATTATCTGCCTAAGGTAGCAGGCCTCTTTCCCATTAGGGTCCGAATGGCATTAGTTAGGAAACCAATTTCAATTTTAACGGGCACTGCATCTGACACCAGTGCAACACAACACAACTGCTAGATGGCACACTGCTCACATAGGCACAGATGCTGTGTTCCAGTGAAATGTTACTGCCAGTGACAGTTCAGGCAGCTGCCAGTAAGAAAGTTGGCACTGCGCAATTGTTCACAGTCAAGAAATGCAAATGCTATCTTGTTAACACAGGACCCTATAACCTTGTTACTCAGGCGAGAGTGCCATCAACTGTGGCATGTCTGACACCCTAGCTATGAATAATTTATCGGGATGAATTTGATTTTGTTTTTGTTAAAACTAAACAAAACAAAAGATGTGTGAGACATAAAGACAAACAACAGCCAGAAAATACAGTTTTACTAAAGGCCCCCTGCAACATCTGGCAGGAGAATCTGCACTTTCAGCTCATGAGCGGGAACACGGTTCAGATTTATGAAGCTGAGCCTGATACCTATATAAAACGACTGTGGTCGGACTCAAACCTGCAGCCCTCTGATAACATTGTGACTTATACCAAAGTTGAATATTTTTAAAATATATTTATTTATGGGATGTGGGTGTCGCTGGCTGGGCCAGCATTTATTGCCCATCCCTAATTCCCCTTGAGAAGGTGGTGGTGAGCTGCCCCCTTGAACTGCTGCAGTCCGTGTGGTGTAGGTACACCCACAGTGCTGTTAGGGAGGGAGATCCAGGATTTTGACCCAGCGACAGTGAAGGAACGGTGAGATATTTCCAAGTCAGGATGGTGAGTGAGTTGGAGGGAAACTTCCAGGAGGTGGTGTTCCCATCTATCTGCTGCCCTTGTCCTTCTAGGTGGTAGTGGGTCGTGGGTTTGGAATCCATTAGGTCACAAGGCTACTTTTGACACTGGCAATTTTCCACTCTTGAAGCTTTGGAATGATGTCAGCAATCGCTCCATGCATGCGCGAACCACCATTGCGCACGTGCAGAGCGATCTTAATGGCCGTCTCAAATGTCAGCGGCCACCTCTGCAGTAGTGGAAACACAGTGTTTAATGGGCACCTTGTGTCATGAATGCTTTTGCCCATGAGCACTGCTATTCAGCCTGATAGAAGGCCATGGGACAGCCGATATGACAGTTGCAGCATGGCAGGAAAAATGCAGAGAGCAACATCAGGGTCTACAGATGCTGTTCAGAGACCAAACTAAAGCTTTTGACTATCTGATTTGACCTGGCCTATCGTTCTTGCTCTCCCATCTAAGGTGTCCAACCAAGTTGGTCAAAATTCTGTGCCTACTGCATGATGGCATGGTTGAATGCGTTTGTGCCTGTGGCAAGATGTCCAATGCCTTTGTGGTAACTAGCAGAGTAAAGCAAGGAAGCATTGGGGATCCCCAACTCTTCAATTTTTTTTTGCTGCAATGCTTAGGGAAGTCACTGGAGACATGCGTTCAAGAATCATCATTACCCAGAAGGAAAAAACACTAAAAACTGGGAAATAGGAATACTGGTCTGAGCTGGTCTTACATACCTTAAAATGGAGACCAGTAAAACTGGTCTATTAAGAGTGATGGTCCAAACTGTTTTTTATTCCTTCTGGGTAGGTTGTGCTTTGGAAGCTTTTCAATCTCTCTAGGCTACGTGCCTCCACCAGAGTCATAAAGGCAGCAGCCAGAGAGCTGTATGCAGATGACTGTGTCCTGCTGCCCCAAAAAGGAATTCCTCCAGACTGGGGCAAACAAATTCTCAAGTGCTGCCCAAAACATTGGTCTTCAAACCAGTCTCTCTAAGATTGAGGTTATGTTTCAGCTAGCACCAGGCACAGAGTATGAAGCAACACACATAACCATTGATGGCTTGCCAGTTGCAAGGTTGTAGAAAAATTCTCATACCTTGGCAATGTGGTCTCTAGGGATGCAACTATTGATGAAGATATCCATGCATGCATCCAGAAAGCAAGTTCTGCCTATGACTTATTCCATGATCTTGCCTGGAAGCAGCATGGTATTACCCTGAAGACTAAACCCAGGGCACTGCCTTTCCCATTGTGCTGGATGGTGCAGAATCCTGGGTCTGTTTTTGGTGTTTTATCAAAGTTCCAGAACCCTTCCACCAAAGACACCTGAGGTCCATCATGAGCATTCGATGGCAAAATCACAAGCAATGATATCCTTAATTTTTTTTTGAAGTCCCAACTTGGGTTTTATTCAAAATAAACTGTTTGGAATACAATATATCACATGGGCTGCCATCCTCAAAGACAGTAGACGTTAAATCATCAAGACTGCCAGTCCTTTTCTTAATGATTGCCATTTTATTTTTTGCTTTTAACCTTCCCTGCTCCTTTTTTGTTGTGTTTCTTGGCAGACTGCATGTTCCTCAGGAACTTGGGATCAACTCCTTTCAGGGGTTCAAATCGATAAGGCTTTTTGATCCCTGTCCTGTGCCACTTGCAGAACTGATTGTGATTGGTGTGATTCTCAGACTTGGCATGACTCTCGATTAATCTCCTGAGCCTCCTCCTCCACCACCTGCAGCCACCAGAAGGGAATCATGCTGGGTTTGTAGCATGGAAACCACCCTCCAAAAAATTCAACTTAGATATGCAGGCCATGTCTCCAGGTAAGATGACAACAGAATTGCCAAACCGATCTTCCATGAGGAACGGTCTGGGGGAACATCAAGGTAGTCCATACAAATGATCCAAGGACACCCTGAAAGCTTCCAGCTTCTGTATCGCAGAGTACCACTCTTGGGAAACACTGCAGCCAACCAGCCCACAGAGGCAAGCACTGAAATTTGTTTCACCGTACTTCAAGGGCCATCTATACCTGACTTACAACATCTGACATACCTAGAGGAAGACCAGAGGTGGCACAGCTGCAGAAGTTCCCCCAAGCACCAACAATGACAACATCAACTGTCACTTCAGTTGATGTTCATATCAATCTCGTATTGGTTTCTTCAGTCGTGATAGGACCCACAGAAGACGATGAAGTCACTTGCAGCTTGAATGTACTCAAATAGTGACGAGCCTACCGCCACTGCTCTTCCAATCAGGAAATGGCAAGAACATTTTTTAAATAAAATTTTGATAGGGCCTAAAGGAGCAGCTATCTTCCTTCTGGGTGCACCACATACAAGGGGCTAGCTGCCATCCCAAATCTGCTCCACTTCACTTCAGTGCATCATCGTCCCTCTCCTCCCTCTGATAACCTAGCTCATTCCTGGTGCCAAAGAGTGAAGATCAGTAAATATACTGGCTTTACACCAAGCTGCAATTTGAACATGGTGGCGGGTGGGAGGGGTTAATTTTGAATGACACCACCTGGTTGATAATCTGGTAGAGCAGATCACTCACACATTACAGGGCTGCTCTGATCACTCAGCCAGGTTCCTGTCCAGGGCACTGGTGGTGAAAGTTACCTCCGTAGATTCAGCTGAGAGAAGGAAAGCATACGTGCCACCAGCATGTAACAGGACCATCTCCCCTTCCCCTGCCAGACTGTCTCAATTACCCATTTGAACCACTTGTTCACCCATTTAAACCACTGAAGGACATCGCTCAAACAAGGCAGTAGTAAAGTCTCTTGGCTCTGCATACAATTAGTAACCCTCTCATCACTGAAACCTCATTATTAATGATTTTTTTTTCCACCATGGGGAACGATTTTGTGTGATCACTTATGGCCTTTGGTGTGCCCTGTGTCCATTACTGCCACCTGTCTTATCACATTTACATGTATTCGAAGAAAAAAATCAATCATTTTGAACTTGCAGTTGACCTGCATTTATAAAATATTATGTATGTGTATATTAACTCAAAGTGATGGACAGTGTTGGAATACGTAGTCTGTGGCATTATTATTAGGACCACATTAGTACTTGTGGAGTGTGACAGCAAGACAGCATTTTGATAAGTTTGACAAATGAACTTGCAAAAGCTATGGCATGTCATTATCTCAGTAAAGCATGATCATGCAAACTAAATGAAAACTGCAGTCTCCTGACCCCAGTAACTTTGCTCAGTTGGGGGCAAAGATGAAAAACCAACTGAAGTAATTTAGGTTGACAGACAGGCACAAAATATGCGGATGAGCACAGAAATTCAAAACGGATGTGGAAAGTGTGATCCACAATTAGCCTGTGCACATCATTGCAACAAAGGCAATGTACAAACTTCATGCTGTCTGCTCATTTCAGTGAAATCAGCATCCAGCCATTGCTAACCACGCAGTTGATTGACTGGTCCATCAGCAGGGGCCCAATGTTGTGAGTGGCTGGCAATAGTTAAAGCTCGCCTGCACTGATTAAAACGAGCCTGTGCCCCGTAGAGGAGAAATGCATCGTGGTGGGTGCTCAGTGTCGTGCAGAAAATGAACCTGGCCTGTAAAACATTGAATAATTGTCCTTGCTGAAAGACAGTAGACTCCATTGTTTTTGAATGCTGCGCTGGAGGCCATGTTCAAGGTGAGGGAAGGGAGGAGAGATGTCTTGTATCCACAGGGGACTAGGATGCCCTCAAGTCACA
This sequence comes from Carcharodon carcharias, assembly GCF_017639515.1. Classification (NCBI taxonomy): domain Eukaryota; kingdom Metazoa; phylum Chordata; class Chondrichthyes; order Lamniformes; family Lamnidae; genus Carcharodon; species Carcharodon carcharias. The sequence goes on from NC_054476.1 coordinate 167,855,896, forward strand.
TGCTCAGAAGGCAATGGGAACAGATATACAGATGCCAGGTTTCAAATCTCAAGAACCAGGATATAGTGCTGCAAGAAGCACAACAACCTAACACAAGTTGTCAAGGTCAGTCAATGCATCTTCAACTGTTACATCCTACCAACTTGCCTCAAACACTATTTCATTCACCAAACCCCCAACAATCACCCAACAACGATCTCTATTAATCAAGGCTCATATCTGAGATCCATGTGCTTCACTGCACCTGCATACACTTAGCACTGCTGCAAACCTCACACCCACATTTCACAGTTCAAACACACTGCCAGCTAGTCAACCATGACAGCTGCATCACCCAAACAGGTTACATGACATTTACTGACACACTCCCCTTTCTTTTGCTAGACAAAGTTGTGCATAATCAGAAGCAACAGGTATTAACTGAATCCCTGGTTCCTGGAAATGTCCACAGCAGATCAGAAAATCACAAATGTAACACCTCTGTTCAATAAAGGATGGAGTCAGAAAGCAGGAAACTATAGGCCAGTTAGCCTAACATCTGTCTCCCGGAAAAAGCTAGAATCCATTATTATGGAGGAAATAGCAGGACATTTAAAAAAATCATAATACAATCAGGCAGAGTCAACATGATTTTGTGAAAGAGAAATCATATTTGACTAATTTATTAGGGTCCTTTGATCAAGGAACAAACAAGGCGGATAAAAGACAACATTTAGATGTGGTGTACTTGGAGTTCCAAAAGGCATTTGTTAAGGCGTCACATCAGAGGTCACTACACATGGTACAGAGGCTAATATATTTGCATGAATATAAGATTAGTTAGCTAACAGGAAACAGAGTGTAGGAATAAGTGGGTTATTTTCAGGTTGGCAAGCTGTAACTAGCCGAGTGCCACAGAGATCAGTGCTGGGGCCTCAGCAATCTATATCAATAATTTGGATGAAAGGACTGAATGTATGGTAGCTAAATTTAGTGTTGACAGAAAGATAGGTGGGAAAGTCAAGAGGATATAAAGAATCTACAAATGGATTTAGATAGATTAAGTGAGTGAGCAAAAATTTGGCAGATGGAGTATAATGTGGGGAAATGTGAACGTGTCCACTTTGGCAGGGAGAATAGAAAAGCAGTGCACTATTTAAATGGAGAGGGGCTGCAGAACTCTACAGTACAGAGGGATCTTGGTGTCCTGCTACATGCGTCACAAAAAGTTGGTATACAGGTACAGCAAATGATTGGGAAGACAGAGGAATGTTGGTGTTTATTGCAAGAGGAATTGAGTATAAAAGTAGGGGAATGTTGCTACAGCTGTAGAGGGCCTTCGTGAGACTGCATCTGGTGTACTCTGTACAGTTTTGGTCTCTTTATTTAAGGATGGATATAATTGCACCAGAAGCAGTTCAGAGAAGGTTCATTTGACCTATTCCTGCGATGACGGAATAATCTTACGTGGAAAGCTTTGCCAGGCTGGGCCTATGTCCAACAGAATTTAGGAGAATGAGAGGTAATCTTTTTGAAACATATAAAATCCTGAGAGGACTTGACATGGTGGATGCTGAGAGGATGTTTCCCCTTGTGGGGGAATCTAGAACTAGGTGACACAGTTTAACAATTAAGGGTCTTCCTGGAGATGAGGAGAATATTTTTCTCCTAGACGGTCATTAATCTGTGGAATTCTCATCCCCAGAGGTCAGTGGAAGCTGGGTAATTGAATATATTCGATGCTGAGCTCGATAGGTTTTTGATCAGCAAGTGAGTCAAGGGTTATGGGGACAGACAGAAAAGTAGGGGAGAACTTTTAGGCCAATGAGCGGGGGTGGGGCCCGCTCGCCGACACATAAAATGACGCTGGGTGATGTCTGGCTTGCCTCCCGATGTCACCCAGCGTCATTTAGATTTTCAGATCAACGGCTGTTTAAGGCCATTAATAAAGTAATTAAAGCAATTAATGGACCTGCCTGTCTAACCTTAAGGTTGGTGGGCAGGTGAAGAGCCCAAGTGGCCTTCAGAAAAAACATGTAACATCATCCATTGGCAGGATGAGGTTTCAGGAGGGATTTAAAATGTTCCAGAAATTTTTAAATAAAAGCAATGGACATGTCCCAGCTCATGCGTCAGTGGCACATGAGGGGACATGTCAATAATTTTTTTTCTCATATTTATTCAATGTTTGAAGCTTGAGTCGATCTACCTGAGGCAGCACTTTGCTCTTTGCATGTGTCTCTGGCTCAGGGAATCCGCACCCCTCCTGCCTGCACAGGGCACAAGTAGCACTTCCTGGCGCATGTCATGCTGTGCGGGCCTTAACTGGCCCGCCCACATAAAATGGCGGTGTGCCCCCAATGGAGGGCGCTGATCTGGAACCCACCTGCTTGCGCCTGCTCCCGCACAACCCTCCCAACAGGGGGAAGATCCTGCCCGTAGAGTTGAGAGAACAATTAGACCAGCCATGATCTTATTGAATAGCAGAGCAGACGCAAGTAGTCAAATGGCCTACTCCTGCTCCTAAATCTTGCATTATTGTGTTTTTGGAAGGGGTTAAATGTGCATGCATGTCTTTACCCCCATTGAGGGGACATGGCTCACCAGCACCGGAGCGGTGATTGCTAAGACTGTGACGAGTAGTGAGACTGAACGATTGAAGGTGATGGTTTCCTCATACCTAATCCTAAGGATAGTGCAATTGCTAACTTGCCAGAGGCAAGGTCAGTCATGGATTCCACTGAGAGGACTAGATGAGAATTTTGATGGGACAACAAACAGGAGAATGCTGGTGGGTATGCGCAATAAAATTCTTGGAGCATTGGGAAGCCTCCCAGAAAGCCTATTCCCACCATTAAGAAGCATGGAGGAATCTAACATAAACATGGCAAAGGGCTCTGCGGAGAGCTTGCAGCTCATCCTTTCTAACATGTAAATGGTGGCCAACTCCACTTGCATACTTGCAAACCTGACCATGATGCAGCACCTGATGGCTAAAGTTGCAGCTTCCATTGCATCATGAGGAGCAGATACCCAATGTCTGAGTGTCACAGTGGAAATTCAGACTGCTGCCTTGCAAAGTCCATTTATTCTCATGCAAGTTCAGACTGCTGGCATTGTGGATTACAGTGTGCAGAGGAGCTTCCAACAAATTACTAAGTTTGTTGAGGTGCTGACTGAGGGAGATGCTTCGGCTTTTTGTTTTATTCTTTCATGGGATGTGAGTGTCGTGGGAAAGGCCAACATTTGTTGTTCATCCTTAATTGCCCTCGAGAAGGTGGTGGTGAACCGTCTCCTTGGACCTCAGTAGTTCAGGTACTCTGACGGTACTCTTAGGGAGGGATTTCCAGGATTTGACCCAGGGACAGTGAAGGAACAGTGATATAGTTCCATGCCTATGTGTATGTGTGTGGCTTGGAGGGGAAATTGCAGGTTGTGGTGTTCCCATGTGTCTGCTGCCCTTGACCTTCTCAGTGGTAGATGTAACGGGTGTGGAAGGTGCTGCCCAAAGAGCCTCAGTGAATCTTGTCCATGGAACATGAACCTTCTGTCCTTTCTCAGAAACGCAGAATTCATTCTCTTACCTGTGCCACTCTCCCAGTGCCCTTGCTGGTGCCAGCTCAGACAGTTGACACATTTCAGTGACAGGTGACATATTTCAGTGAGGCTGTCCTTATTGATGTGCAGATGACTCACGCATTGTTCCTCACTGAGGTTCACCCTAGGTGAATGGTCTCCTGCTCCCTTTCTCTAGCAGCTGGCCCTGCACATTATCCAGGTCATAACGTATTCCATGGGGAATTTCTACTTGTGCACCCAACTCTGGGTTGTAAGTATGCCTTGAGGTTTGCAAAATCTCTTTCAGCACCTGCCACACTATTTCCTGGAGACTTTTGCAAGTTTAACCAAATGTGGAAAACACCAAACACTTATAAAATTGAAGCAACAGCATCAACTACAAACTTGTAGGTAGTTGGTAATCTCTTTAGCTAGTTTCCTTCCTGCACTGAATGCATGTTCAGTGCTGCGAGGCTAAGAGACGGCATTAGCTGGAGCTTTGAGTTTCAAAAATGGTGTCACTGACATCAAACAAACATTGCACACTGATTGACATCTAGATCTGTCTGTCCTGCACACATCTGGTAGCCAATCGCTGCATGTATACTAATGACCCAACCAGTGTGATTTGTCTCAAATGCATGCACATGTGCCACAGATGTCATTTTGCAGGTCTAAGGGTACTCATAGCACCCAAAAAAACAGAGGCCGAGGATCCCAATTTCGCATATCATACCAGGTTCCTGGGAGTGAAATAGGTCTTGGGTGCTGGGGCAATAACCAAGTTTATTTTGCATTGACTCTGGGCTGAGTGTAAAACAGATGAACAACTCACTGTCACCCATTTTGCACAATTCCCCAAAACCCAGACCAGATCAGCTACAGTTAATTGTCAGATGGAATACAACGTGGGGAAGTGTGAGGTCATGCACTTTGGTAGGAAGAATAGAGGCATAGACTATTTTCTAAATGGGGAGAGAATTCAGAAGTCTGGAGTGCAAAGGGACTTGAGAGTCCTAGTCCAGGATTCTCTTAAGGTTAACTTGCAGGTTGAGTCGGTAGTTAGGAAGGCAAATGCAATGTTGGCATTTATTTCAAGAGGACTAGAATATAAAAGCAGGGATGTGCTGCTGAGGCTTTATAAGGCTCTGGTCAGACCACATTTAGAATATTGTGAGCAATTTTGGGCCCCGTATCTCAGGAAGGATGTGCTGGCCCTGGAGAGGGTCCAGGGGAGGTTTACGAGAACGATCCCAGGAATGAAAGGCTGAACATATGAGGAACGTTTGAGGACTCTGGGTCTATACTCGATGGAGTTTAGAAGGATGAGGGGGGATCTGATTGAAACTTACAGAATACTGAAAGGCCTGAATAGAATGGTCGTGGGGAAGATGTTTCCATTAGTAGGAGAGACTAGGACCCGAGGGCACAGCCTCAGAGTAAAGGGAAGACCTTTTAGAACAGAGATGAGGAGAAACTTCTTTAGCCAGAGAGTGGTGAATTTATAGAATTCATTGTCACAGATGGCTGTGGAGGCCAGGTCAGTGAGTGTATTTAAGAGCAAGATAGATAGGTTCTTGATTGGTAAGGGGATCAAAGGTTACAGGGAGAAGGCGGGAGAATGGGGTTGGGAAACTTATCAGCCATGATTGAATGCTGGAGCAGACTCGATGGGCCGAATGGCCTAATTTCTGCTCCTATGTCTTATGGTCTTATGGTCTTTTTATTACCACTGGTTCCACTGGTTTACACCCAACTGATAAGTTGCAGATGCACCCATGGTAAGAGGTATATAAATGTCATGCATCTCCAGCTTATATATATCATCAGACTGATATCTGGTGAAAGTATTTTCTATTTTTATTTCATTTCTCATAGTTTTCGATTTTATCTTTTTAGTTTACCCTTTGGTTTACTGGAAATTTGTAAAAATACAAATTCTAGTCTTGAAAATGTTCTGTTCACTTTGTGGTGATTTCGGTTAATCACTTTCATGTCACATTCCCATCTCTCCATGCTGCCCCTCAGAAATATCACCTAAAAACATATCAAATTTCACAAGTGCTGCCCCCACACAGTCCCACCTTTCCACTGCCTCAGGGTTTTTTATGTAACTTTACCGCTTTCCAGTATTGGATGAACAGAAATTCCCCCTAAGTAAATATTGGGAAAGCTGTTGTGTTATTATAATGATATAATACCTTGGGCTTATTTACTGTAAAAGGCACAATGCACCAATTGCTCATAAAAGATTGTGTAAACATGTTGTGGGTCCATTTATTAAGACTAGGTACATGAGAACAGTTATACATTGATAAAAAGCTTGAAGGCATCAGAGCTGTGTGTGAGTCAGCTCTGCTCAAAGCAGGAGCGAAACTAGGGCTGTCATGCTGAAAACCCTTAAACGTATATTACAACAAAATTGTTGTCTTCAGGCACCAGCACAAATTCCGTTCCCCAGTCACTAACTCCACCCTTGATTCCACTCATCTCCCATGCCACTGTCTGGAATTGAATTGTTCAAAACATTAACATTCTCTTTGACCCTGAGCTCAACTTCCAACCGTATATCCTTCCATCTTGTCTACTTTCATCTTGCTAACATTGCCCATTTGAGCTTCTGCATCAGCACATTTGCTGCTGAAACCCTCATCCATACCTTTCTTATGTCCAATCTAGATTGTCCCAATGCTCTCCTGCTACCTACCATCCTCCGTAGACTTCAGCTGATCCAAAAGTCTGTGGCCCATAACTTACACCAATACCTCACCCATCACCCCTGTGCTAGCTGATCTACACTGGCTCCCAGTCCAGCAACATCTTAAATTTAAAATTCTCATCTTTGTGGTCAAACCTCTCCATGGCCTCAGCCCTCCCTGTCTCTATAACCTCCTGCAGCACTATAATCCTCTGCAGTCCCTGCGTTCCTCCAATTATAGCCTCTTGCACATCCCCTATTTCCTTTTCTCGACCACTGTGGCTGTGCCTTCAGTCACCTTAGGTCCTAAGGTCTTTAACTGTCTCCCTAAACCTCTCCACTTCTCCCTTCTTTGCTCAATAAAACCTACCTCTTGGATGAAGCTTTTGATTATCTGTCTTGATATCTCCTTCTGGGGCCAGTGTCACATTTAGCTTGATAACACTCCTGTGAAGCAGCTTGAAATGTTTTATTACCATATTAAAGGATTCCATAAACCCATCTTGTCCTTGTTCACCATCATGTTTAGCCTTTTCCTTCTTGTCTGTCACTTTGTATTTGCTAAGACCTACTTTTTACAGCATGTCTCATCTTTCAGTATCTGTTTCCAATTCTGGTTCATAGTCTGATGAGGGGTGTGTCCAAAGTGCCATAAACTAGCGTAGTTTCAACTTACTACATAAAAACAGAAGAATTAGTAGGCAGTTCAGCCCCTCGAGCCTGCCCCGCCATTCATTACGATCATGGCTGATCTCATTTTGGCTTTGACTCCAATTTCCTGCCCTCTCCACATAACCTTTCAATCCATTACTTATTAAAACTCTGTCTATCTCCTCCTTAAGTTTATTCAGCGTCCCGGCATCCACTGCACTCTGCGGTAGTGAATTCCATACATCCGCAACCCTTTGAGAAAAGTAATTCCTCCTCATCTCTGATTTAAATCTACCACCCCTTAGCCTAAAACCATGGCCTTTTGTTCTAGAATGTCCCACAAGGGGAAACATCCTCTCCACGCCTACTTTGTCTATCCCCTTTGGCATCTTATAGACCTCAATTAGACCTCCTCTCACCCTTCTAAACTCTAGCGAGCATGGGCCTAAACTGCTCAGTCTCTCCTCATAAGACAAGCGCCGCATCTCTGGAATCAATCTAGTGAATCTCCTCTGAACCGCCTTCAATGCAACTACATTCGACCTCAAGTAAGGGGACCAAAACTGTGCACAGTACTCCAGGTGCGGTCTCAGTTGCAACAACACTTCCATATTTTTATGCTCTATTCCTTTAGCAATAAATGCCAAAATTCCATTTGCCTTCCTTATTACCTGCTGTACCTGCATACTAGCTTTCAGCGATTCATGCACAAGGACACCCAGATCCCTCTGCACTGAAGCATTCTGAAGTTTCTCTCCATTTAAATAATAAGGTACCTTTTTATACTTCCGACCAAAATGGTTAACCTCACACTTATCCACATTAAACTCCATGTACCAAATTTTGGCCCATTCACCTAACCTGTCCATATCCATTTGTAAATTTCTTATTTCTTCATTGCAACTTACTTTCCCACCTATTTTGGTGTCATCTGCAAATTTAGCTGTAGTACCTTCTACTCCTGAATCTAAGTCATTGATATAAATTGTAAATAGTTGGGGCCCAAGGACTGAACCCTGTGGCACTCCAGTAGTTACAGTTTGCCACCCAGAAAAAGACCCATTTATCCTGACTCTCTGCTTTCTGTTGGTTAACCAATCCTCAATCCAAGCTAATATATTACCCCTAGCTCCGTGTGATTCTATCTTGTGTATTAATCTTTTGTGCAGCACCTTATCAAAGGCCTTCTGGAAGTCCAGTTATACTACATCTACAGGATCCCCATTATCCACTTTGCTTGTCACATCTTCAAAGAATTCTAGCAAATTAGTCAAACACGATTTACTCTTCATAAAATCATGCTGACTCTGATGGATTGCATTTTGAATTTCCAAATGCCCCATTACTACTTCCTTAATAATGGATTCCAACAATTTCCCAACGACAGATATTAAACTAACTGGCCCTTAATTTCCCACCTTCTGCCTCCACCCACCACCCCACCACCCACCCCCCCCCAACTTTTTGAACAAGAGCATTATATTAACATTTTTCCAATCCACTGGAACCTTTCCAGAATCCAGGGAATTTTGGAAAATGATAGCCAATGCATCCACTATCTCCACTGCCACTTCCTTTAAGACCCTGGGATGTAGGCCATCAGGTCCTGAGGACTTGTCACCCTTTAATCCCAACAGTTTGCTCAGTATCTTTTCTCTAGTACTGTTTCAATGAACATTAATTATTGGAAATGAGAACATGGCAATTTCTATAATGGGTAGTTGATTTTCCAATTGTAAATTTCCACCAAACATAGGACTAAAGATTGGTTGGTTAGATAAATGGTTTATTTATTCATTCTTCCTTAGCTAAGTAGTTTATTTGCTAATACTATTTATAGGAGATGATTTTAATCAACAATAACTATTCTTTTAATTAAAATCTTGTCTTGGATTGGATTTGTTCTTGATGCAAAAAGTAGAAGCTATAGTAATTGAAGTGATCTTCAATGGGAATATCTGATGTTCAAACCTGTCTGATGGCTATAGAGAAGCCTATTTGTCCAGCTTATGTACTTTGTTCTTTTCAATCCTTTAACTACTCAAGTCTCTTCTTTTTTTAAAGAAGTCCAATATGGAAAGAACCTCTTTCTTCCCTATCAAGAAATATCAAAATCACCCTGTTTTTTCTTCTTAAAATACTGAAATAGTTTATTTGAACATTGCAACGCCTAAATCAATTCTAATAACTGGATTAAATTGACAATATTTAATTTTCAGGACACAATTTATTGTAAGTCTTGGAACGTTATTTTGTTAAACAGATAATTCATGTCACAACAACATCATTGAATGATCAGAATGAAAAATATGAATGTGGAATGCACAATCTGTCCTTTGATCAGTCGTTAATCTTAACCCTAGACCAGGAAGAGGGAGAGCATTCCAAGATATGAATCTATTGTGGGATTCATTTCTCATTGATTTGGGGAGCTTCCCATATGATTATTACATTCAGCTGATTGTTATATGGGAATTTTCACTTTCACTAAAGCGCAGGCCTTTCCTTATCATCTTCCCCAGCCTTATTGTTGCTCTTGTTTCTGCGCTTTCCAAATTTTATTTCATTTATAATGTTTACATTCACAAGTTCACTGCAAGTTTCAACATATCCCACAGACTCACCCAATATGATAAATTCAATGACAATCAAAATCCTTGATGAGGGAGTGTCAACAATTATTACAGTTGCAGAGATACTGTTTTCATTGATAGTGTTTGGTCATTCGCAATTGTAAGCACAACTTCGGGAGAGCAATTCATAATGTAGGTCTGTGAGACTGCAATCCAAGCATAATCTATAATGTACACTTCATCAAGCAGGTTAGCATGCTGGGGAGTGAAGGTAATGTTTCTTGAAAGCTTGTATCATTCCTTAGTCCAATAGATGTGCTAAGCTTAAGTTAATCACTTGAAAATTATTATTTACAATTGAATACCTCTTGGTCATTATAACTGATTGAAAACAATTTATTGCATTAGGGAATGGATTTGCAAAGTAAACTCAACTGATTACTATAGCCAGTGATCATTCAAAGCAAATGCATTTGATAAAGTGATGAGATATCAAAATCCATGCTTTTATTTTTTGGAAGCAAGAATTATACCCAAAGCTAGCAGCTGGCTAAGCTTGAGCAACATGCTGGTGTTCAATGTTGTAATCAATCCTTTGCAGAACACTTCAGACTACAAATATGACCCTGAGCATCAGGTCACCTTTCATTTTCATTCCTTGAACCTCTCTGTTGTAGGGTGGCTGAGTTGTGCTATAAATGATAGAGTTGATCTGCAGACACTTCTTGGTTGGAAACTTTATGTTTGTTTACAATATACTCAGCAGCACTCATGTGCTTTCAACTCCAACTCTATCTCTACGCTGACTGCTGAAGTAACCCGCGCTACTCTCCTATTGGTTACTACAGATCATGTGCTCTTCCTCAACAAGTGTCATTCTTAAAGGTACATCACACACTAAATAAAACAATAACTACACTACATTACTCCACCTTTAACTCAGCTATGTACATTATACTTACGAGTACTTATTTTTCAAGACAACATAGTATTTACAATGGGTAAGGAATTTACAAATTCAATCTTTTAGGTGGTTTCCTGGAACACATGGAACTTCTCAGCTCCGCATCCTGAGGTTCTTTGTCAGGAGCCTCCTTTTCCGGTGTTGTCTGAACATCAGGTGCTTCGATGGGCACTTGCAGTTCTGTATCCTCAACTTTCACAGACATGAGACATGTCAGTCCTGGGTTGAGTATCCTCAACAGGAAACTCAGACCCGGTCATGATCACTGGGGAAACCAATTCTTGGTGATTTGCTTCTCTCTTCCTTAAATGGTCCACATGTTTATAAATGATCCGGCCTTCCACCTCCACATGGTAAATAGAGGTCCAGTCACCACACTTATTTCACCCGGTAACCACTTTGGTCCTTACCCAATGTTCTTGATGTATATTGGTTCTTGCAAGGTAAATTTTCTCTCGTGACTATGCCAGTCATGTCTAGTTTTTTTCACTTCCCTGACTCCTTTCTACCTTCCCCTCTAAGTTTGGCATTATTAAGCTCAATCTTGTCCTGAGATGACTCCGCAGGTGTGACACCTGTTGTTGTGTGAGGGGTAGTCCTGTACTGAAAAAGAAAGCGTGTTACCTTGGTTGCTAAGGAATTGCCAGTTAGCTTTTTCATGCTTGCCTTGACCTTTTGACCCATCCTTTCGGCCAGTCCATTTGAGGAAGGGTGTTATGGGGCAGTTTTCACATGAGTGATACTGTTGAGGCTGATAAACCGTTGAAACTCAGCACTTGTAAATGCTGTGCCATTATCAGAAATGATTACTTCTGGTAGTCCATGAATGGCAAAACTCTGATGTAGTTTCTCAATTGTGGTGGCCGACGTTGGTGACTTCACCTCATATACGTCCAACCATTTTAATTGGCAAAGACAATGAGCAGAAACATTGCTCCCGGGAACAGTCCAACTTTGTCAATGTGCAACCGGACCCAGGGTCTAGCTGGCCACTCCCATGGGTGTAATGGAGCTGTCACTGGCAACTTTTGCAGTTGCTGACATTGCACACAGTGCTTTACTAAACTCTCTATTTCACCATCCATCCCAGGCCACCATAGCCAGCAGCATGCTGTGGTCTTCATTCGGGAATTTCCTGGATGGACACTGTGTAGCTCAATTAAAAGTGGCTCCCTTCCCTTTGGAGGAACTATCACTCGTGCTCCTCACAATAAGATGCCACCCTAGCTGGTTATTTCATGTCTTCTGTTGAACTACGGTTTTATTTCGTCAGATACGGGCCAACCATGTAGCACTTGTTCTCGTACTTGAGCTAGGACTGGGTCCTGACTTGTCCAGTCTCTGGTCTGTCGAGCACAGACCAGCGAGGAATATAAGAAATTTAACTGTAATACAAGTTCCTGTGGAACTGGGACGTGCTCATCATTTTCTTGTAAAGGAAAATGACTAAGGGCATTGGCCTTTGCAAATTGATTGCCAGGCCTATGTATGAAAGTGTATTTGTATGCTGCCAGGATTAAAACCCATTGTTGTATTCTTGCTGAGGCTATGGGTGGTATAACCTTGTCCTCACTAAAGAATCCTAACAATGGTTTGTGGTCTGAAATGATTGTAAAATGGTGTCTGTGTATATGCTGGTAAAATTTCTTGACACCAAAGACGATGAACAGGCCTTTTTCTATCTGTGATTATCCCTTTTCCGCAGTGGTGAGTGTTCTTGATACGTAACCTATTGGCCATTCCGAGCTATCATCCATCTGATGAGAGAGCACTGCTCCCACCCCATGGGGAGATGCATCACATATCAGCACCAAGTCATTCGTCTGGTCACAATGCATTAATAGATTGAACAAGAGCAACAACTGCTTCACCTTTATAAAAGCTTTTTTCTGGGGCACCTCCCAAGGCTAACGTTGGTTCTTTTTGAGTCAAAAATGCAGGGGGGGCAACACTGTAGAGAAATTGGATAAGAACTGCCCATAATAGTTGATCATTCCTAGGAATGATTTAAGCTCTAATGCGTTCTTTTGCACTGGTGCCTCTCTTATGGCTCTCACTTTCTCTTCAACCACGTGGAGACCCTGTGAATCTACCCTGTAGACCAAATAGTTTGCCTCCCTCATTTAGAACGTGCACTTATCTTTTTTTAAACGCACTCCAGCTTGCAATAAACATTTTAAGACTTCTTCTAAGTTTGCCAAATACTCTTTTTCAGTGAATCCTGTCACCAATACATCGTCTAAATAGACTACAACCTGGGGCAGTCCCTGCAGTAAGCTTTCCATTGTTCTCTGAAAGATGGCCCAAGTGGGGGAGACACCAAAAGGCAATTACATATATTGGCACAACCTTTGTGGGTATTAATTGTGACAAATTCCCGGGAGGCATTATCCAACTCTCATTGTTGATAAGCATGACTCATGTCAAGCTTTGTGTACATTGTCCCTCCTGCCAGCCTGGTATACAGGTCTTTGATTCTTGGAATGGGTGCCTGTCTAGCTTAGCTACTTTATTAACCGTCAGTTTGTAGCCTCCACAAATTCAGATGCTTTGGTCGGATTTAAGGATGGGGACTACGGGTACTGCCCATTCTGAGAACTGAACAGGTTGTATAACACCCAGTTTCTCTAGTCTGTTCTGTTCAATGTCAACTTTTTCTCACAGGGCATATGGCACTAGCCTCACGTTCATGAAGTGAGGGGTTGCTTCCGGTTCCTATGAATCTTAACCTGCAGACCCTGGATTTTCCCTAGTTCCTCCTTGAAGATGGTGACTACTTTCTAAGTAGCTCTGGTAACCCACTTGCTCTCAACTGGAAAATTTCAGCCCATTCTAAATTAATCGCCTTTAACCAATTTCACCCCAGGAGGCTTGGCCCTTCACCTGTTACCACCAGCAAAGGTACCTTTGCCAATTGGATTCCATAATGGACAGTTACTCTGCTTTTGCTTTTTACTTGACTGTCTTCACCCATATATGGTTTTAGCTTGGCATCTGTTTCTTCTAAACTTAATTGATGTTCACCATTATTCAAATATCCGAAGGTATGTTCCCCAATAACTGTAGTGAAAGCTCCCGTGTCCATTTCCATTCTAACAGGTTTGCCATTTACTTTCACTGTGACAAATATTGGTTCTGTCTTTCCAACTTTCAGATTAAACAATGAGTAAATGTCTGAATTTGTTGTTTCAGACTCTTCTACATTGTAGATTTCATTGGGCTTCTTCTTTTGTTTACAATAACAGCGCTCGATTTTTTTAAACTGCCAATTGCTAAAAGACCAATTGTTTCCACCTTTATTAAACTTATTTAATTTCGCTGCTAAGTTATTTTTCTTTATTCTTCGGCTAGCGGGGTCTGATTTCCAGTGTCTGCAGGATTTTGCTTGTATGTATTCAAATTGTTATCTTAATCCTCAGTAGAAAGTTCATGGAACCAATTTGAAATGATGGGCTGAATTTTCCCCCCGTCAGGTGGGTTGTGTGGGGGTGGGCGAGAGCGAGTGTGAACCCGATCGGCTGATCACTTGGAGGGGCCTCAGGGAGGTCAGTTTAAGTTCTGCAATATGTAATAAAGGTGAAAAATAATTTTAAGGACATGTCCCCTCATGCGAAACTGTCACATGAGCTGGGACATGTCCATTAACTTTTTCAAAAAATTTTATTTAAATAATAAGTCCTTCATGAAATCTCATCCCGCCCGTGATGAGGTTCCATGATAAATGTGGAGGCCGCCTGGGCTCTTCGCCTGCCCACTAACATTAAGGTTGGACGGGCCGCATTCTTAACAACTTTAATTACTTTGTTAAAAGCAAAAAACTGAGGATACTGGAAATCCAAAACAAAAACAAAGATACCTGGAAAAACTCAGCAGGTCTGGCAGATTCTGCGGAGAGGAACACAGTTAACGTTTCGAGTCCGTATGACTCTTCATCAGAACTAAGTCTTTGTTGAAGAGTCATATGGACTCGAAACGGGTCTTTTGTGTTTGGGGATGTTTCGAGTTTTCTGTGAAATTGCACAGTTCTATTACTGGTCTTGACTTGGTGGTGGTGGAGTAATTGTAACTCTTTCCCCTTCCCACACTCCATCCCAATGGAAAGTGGACAGAGATAGAGATAGGGGAGGTGGGGGTGCAGTTAAAATGGAGCAGAGAACTTACCCACAGTATTCCTGCCCCAATCAGGACAATGCAATTTTAACCTGGAGGCGACAAGGATACCAGTGAGATCCTTCTTGATAAATGCAAATTCCACTTCAATGATCCTGACGCTTGTGTGCTGGTGGAGATCTGCTGAGTTTTTCCAGGTAATTCTGTTTTTGTTTTGGATTTCCAGCATCCGCAGGTTTTTGTTTTTATTTATGTACAGGAGTTCACTTTCTAGTGCATGAAATGTATGAGGCACTTGATGCAGAGTACTGATCTACTCAGTGTTTTCAATCTGAGAATAGCAGTTTCATCATTGGGGAGGAAAGTAAGTGGTCCAAAGGAACAAATTAGTTCAAACTGTGTCAGAGAAAGTTGTCTGAATTGTCAATACATTTGAATAGCTCTGAACTCTCAGTATCCTGATTCTATTCAATTGTTTTACATATTGTAAGTACAAATATAAAGCTGCTGCATTTCATATTAGCATACAACTCTCTAGCTCAATTATCTCACATTCATTTATAATTTAAATAATGCACTGGTCTGGAGACAGCTACACCAAAAATCAATTCTTACAATCAATTCTGGTACATCAAGTGCTTTGAGTTACAAACCGATTCAGCAAGGGAAAAGCTGCACACATTAAGGCTTCAAGCTTACTTAGGTTTTCTTGTTTCTCCAAAGATAATTCCAGATAAATGCACTGGGATAACTTTAATCTTCAATGCAGAAGAAGTAATGTCCAAGAGACAGCCTGTGAATCAAACCCAACCTGTGAGATCTTTTCTCAAATTAATGCCTAAAGCTGTTTCAACAAGTTCTTTTCACTGGGGAGCTGAAACTAACCATAGTTGAAAGCAACTCAGTGCTTATCAAATGAAAACAAGCAGCTACCGGTCAAACAGCTCAGCAGCAGCACTTTATAGATCCCCAGGTCTGAAGGGCCGGAAAAGGCTGCTCCCCAAGTCGTTCATTTAGACCAAAAAGTTACCTATTTACCCTTATCAGCCTTTCAGCTTGAATAGTAAAGAGATGAAGAGTGTGTTTGTGTGTGGGTGTTGATATGGTATGTGGCTTCATGTGTAAATGGGGGCTCCTGAATGTTATACATTGATCATGCTTTCATATGTACAGACAGTCTCACTTTTATGCTGATAGGGTCTTTTGTGTTTGAGGATGTTTCGAGATTTCCGTGAAATTGCAAGTTCTATTACTGGTCTTGACTTGGTGGTGGTGGAGTAATTGTAACTCTTTCCCCTTCCCACACTCCATCCCAATGGAAAGTGGACAGAGATAGGGGAGGTGGGTGTGTAGTTAGAATGGAGCAGAGAACTTACCTACTGTATTCCTGCCCCAATGCAATTTTAACCTGGAGGTGGCAAGGACACCAGTGAGATCCTTCTTGATAAAATGCAAATTCCACTTCAATGATCCTGAGGCTTGTGTGCTGGTGGAGATCTGGCCAAAATAGCTTCATTTTTTAAAGGTAGTGGACCAGCCTCTGAGTCCCACAAAGAAACCTTGGGCCTCCCTTGCCCAGATTTCTCCCCCAACTCCTTATGACCTCCCTTAATGAAGAGAACCATTTTGTCAACTCCCTGCTGAAAATCCTGCTTCACCAACTGGTCACTGACTCCCTTTGGGTTTATGTGACAGACTGACCTTCATTGGAGCTAACATTTCTCCAAACCTATTCTGTCCAAGCATGTAAACTTGCCTCTCTACCCCTATTACCAAGACATATCCCTACTCTCATCCCTTAACCCCAACCCTCTCCATCCCAGTACGCTCATCCTGCCTCCCGTTAAGATCGACCCCAGCATCCTGTTCCCAGTTGTATTGGTTGGACTTTTCTCAAGCAAGAAATTCAGGATTCACAGTTTTGCTCTTTTGGATTTGCCCAAAATATGCTTTGTTTGGCTAATTACCCTAACTAATGATTTGTTTGCACTTAACATAGCAACTGAATACCTTAGCACAGTGAAGCTTGTTCCAGAATTAGATAAGTCAGGATTGTCTGTTCAAGTGGCATTTGCTAAGCAAATATCCTGTTGCCGTCTGGATATTTAAAGCACAAAGTCCATTGTGTTCAGAGCTTAGTGAAGCCCATTGGACAATTGGGGAGCAATATAGGAAACTGAACATCAACTCAGAAACAGAGGCTGGAGAAGTTGTTACTGGGGCACGTGTTACAGGAGATTTTTTCCAGATGTCAGAGTGGAATGTGAAAGTAAGCAATATAAAAGGAGAGATGGATTGGAGTGGCAGGTGAAGGAAGGAGAGGAGAGGGAACCTGCAGTGACTTGCAGACTGGAAGCTAATTACAGAAGTGTGGTGTTTTGGTTGAACTAGGCAACTAAAAGCAGATCCTGGAGAACAAATGAACATACGGATTAGGAGCAGGAGTAGGCCACTCGGCCCCTCGAGCCTGCTCTGCTATTCAATAAGGTCATGGCTGATCTGATTGTAATCTCAACTCCACATACCCACACATCCCAGATAATCTTTCATCCCTTTGCTCATCAAGAATCTAT
Source organism: Carcharodon carcharias (assembly GCF_017639515.1). NCBI lineage: Eukaryota > Metazoa > Chordata > Chondrichthyes > Lamniformes > Lamnidae > Carcharodon > Carcharodon carcharias. The sequence continues at coordinate 167,873,002 of NC_054476.1, forward strand.
CTACCTCTGCCTTAAAAATATTCAGACTCTGCTTCCACCACCTTTTGAGGAAGAGAGTTCCCAAGACACACGACTCTCTGAGAAAAGAATTTCATCTCATCTCTGTTTTAAAGGGGTGACCCCTTATTTTTAAACAGTGATCCTTAGTCCTAGGTCCTCCCACAAGGGAAACCTTGTTGAGACTCCTCATGATCTTAAAAGTTTCAATCAAGTTGCCTCTTACTCTTCTAAACTCCAATGCATACAAGCCCAGCCTGTCCAGCCTTTCCTCATAAGACATCATGCCCATTGCAGGTATTAATCTAGTAAACCTTCTCCAAACAGCTTCCAGTACATTTGTATCCTTCTTTAAATAAACAGATCAATACTGTACACAGTACTCCAGATGTGGTCTCCCCAATGCCCTCTGTAACTGAAGCATAACCTCCCTATTTTTGTATTCAATTCCCCTTGCAATAAATAATAACATTATATTAGCTTTCCTAATTACTTGCTGTACCTGCATACTAACTTTTGTGATTCATGCACTAGGACACCCAGATCCCTCTGCATCTCAGAGCTCTGCAATCCCTTTCCATTCAGATAATATGCTTCTTTTTCATTCTTCCTGCCAAAATGGACAATTTCACATTTTCCCACATTATACTCCATTTGCCAGATCTTTGCCCACTCACCTAACCTGTCTATATCCCTTTATAGCCTCTTTACATCCTCTTCACAATTTACTTTCCTACCTATCTTTGTGTCATCAGCAAATCTAGCAACCATACCTTCGGTCCCTTCATCCCTTTATTTATATGAATTGTAGAAAGGTGAGGTTCCAGCACTGATCTCTGTGGCTCACCACTTATTACATCTTGCCAACCAGAAAATTACTCATTTAAGCCTACTCTCTGTTCTCTGTTAGCCAGCCAATCTTCTATCCATGCCAGTATGTTACCCCCTACACTATGAGCTTTTATTTTCCACAATAACCTTTGATGTGGCACCTTATCAAATGCCTTCTGAAAACTAAGTACAGTACATCTACCAGTTTCTCTTTAACCAGAGCTCATGTTACTTATTCTAAGAACTGCAATAAATTGGTTAAACATGGAGCAGAATCTTCTGTTCAGCGGAAGCATAAAATGACGCGGGGTGACGTTGGGTGGGCATCCCACCGACACCCAGCATCATTTAGATTTCTAGTTCGGCGGGCACGTAGCTGACCTGTCAAAGGCCTATAATGCTATTTAAAAAGTAATTAACATGATTAATGGACATGGAAGCTCTGGTGGGATGAGGTTTCTTGAGGGTATTAAAATTTTTATAAAATGTTTGAATAAAAGAAATTGACGTGTCCTTGCTCATGTGACATTGGCACATGAGGGCACATGTCAGTAATTTTTTTTCCCCTTTACTGAAATTTTCAAACCTGAGCCGATTTACCTGAGGCAGCCCTTAGGCTCAGGGACATCTGTGTGTTCTTTCACCCACATGCGCTAAAGAGTGCGCTCCCGGCTGAGGGAATCCCCTCCCCCTCACCCCACACAGGGAACGCACAGCGCCTCCTGGCAGATATCACACTGGGTGGGCCTTAATTGACCTGCCCACACAAAATGGTGGCGCACCCCCGATTGGGAGCACCAATCGGGAACCCGTCCGCTCACACCCGATCCCGCAAAGCCCCACCAATGGGGCGGAAGATCCTGCCCTTGATTTCCCTCTCACTAAACCATGCTAACTCTGCTTGATTACCTTGAATTTGTATAAGTGCCTTTCTATAACGTCTTTAAAAATAGCGCCTAACATTTTCCCTATTACAGATGTTAGCCTAACTGGCCTGTAATTTCCTGCTTTCTGTATCCCTCACTTTTTGGATAAAGGAGTCACATTTGCTACTTTCCAATCTAATGGGTTCTCCGAATCTAGGGAATTTTGGAAAATTAACCCAACGCATCAACTATCTCACTAACCACTTCTTTTGTGACCCTAGGATGAAATCTATCAGGACCTGGGGACTTGTCAGTCTCCAGTTCCAACAATCTACTAAGTGCCACTTTCTTGATAATAGTAATTTTCTTGAGTTCCTCTCTTCCTTCCATTCCCTGACTTACAGCTATTTCTGGGATGCTACTTGTATCCTCTTTAGTGAAAATCAATGCAAAATACCTGTTCAATTCATCTGCCATCTCCTTATTTTCCATTATTAATTCCCCAGACTTATTTTCTGAGACCAATGCTCACCTTGTTAACTCTTCTTTAAATATCTGTAGAAGCTCTTACTATCTGTCTTTATATTTCTAGCTAGCTTTCCCTTCTCTTGCACTCTAATTTTTCCTTCCTCATTAATCTTTTAGTCATTCCTTCTGATTTTTATATTCTGTCCAATCTTCTGACCTGCCATCCATCTTTGCGCAATTATATGGTTCTTTTAAGTTTGATGTTTTTTCTTTAGTTAACCACAGATGGTAGGTCCTCCCCTTGGAATTTTTCTTTCTTGTTGGTATGTACCTATTCTGTGTGTTCTGCAATATCCCCATAAATATCAGCCACTGCATCTCTATTGACCTATCCTTTTAGCTAATTTTCCAGTTTACTTTTGTTAGCTCTGCTTTCATGCCTTCATAATTGCCCTTAAGTTTAAGATACTAGTCTTATTCCCACTCTTCTCTCCCTCAAATTGAACGTAAAATTCAGTCATGTTATGATCACTTCATATCAAGAGGTGCCTTTGCTATGAGGTCATTAATGTATCTTATCTCTTGGACAATACCAGGTCTAGTATAGCCTGCTCCCTGGTTGGTGCCAGAATGTGCAGTTCAAAGACACTATGATGAAAACATTCCACGAATTCCTCATCTAGGCCACCTTTGCCCATCTGATTTTTCTGGTCTATAAGTAGATTAAAATTCCCCTGATTAACCCCGTTCTTTTCTGACGAAGTCCCATTATTTCTAATAATCCAGAAATTATTACCTTTGAGGTTCTGCTTTTTTAATTTAGTATCTAGCTCCTCATGCTGCCTATGCAGAACCTCTTCCTTAGTTCTACCTATGTCATTTGTACTTACATGGACCACAAGGACTGGATCCTCCTCCCCCCACTGCAAGTTCCTCTCCAGCCCTGACCAGATATCCTGAATCCTGGCACTAGGTAGACAACACAGCCTTTTAGATTCTCGCTCTCAACTGCAGAGAACAGCATCTATCCCCCTGCCTATACTGTCCCCTGTTACCACTACATTCCTTTCTACTCCCCCCGCTTGAACAGCTTCCTGTACCATGGTGCCATTACCAGCCTGCTCATCTGCCCTGCAGACCTCGCTTTTGTCCACACAGGTTGCAAGGACCTCAATCCTGTTTGACAATTGCAAAGCCTGAGGCTCCTCCACTACTGTCTACTCAGTCCCTTTGCCAGCTCACTCACAGTCACACCTTCCTCTACCTCGCCGCTGACCAAAACAGAAGACCCTATTCCAAGAGGTGTGGTTGTCTCCTGTTACAAATTGTGCAGGTACTTTTCCCCCTCCCTGATGTTGTGCAGTGTCTGCAATTCAGCTTCCAGATCAATAATTATGACTCAGAATTCCTCTAGCTGCTTACACTTTCTGCAGGCATGTTTGTCCTAGATCGTGTTGGCAACCGGGAGGCCCCACATTTCACAGCTGCAACACAACACCTGTCCCGCCATTGTTACTGATGCTAGTTGTTTAATTTAATTTAATTACTTAATTAACAGATTAATTCCTATGTATACTACAATTTAGTGTGCTTATTAAATGCGAGTACCACCTACGACTAAGAGTTATACGTTTCTTAATTACACAGGTATGTGTTTTAGGTATTTATTTTAAACTTTTAGTTCTTATTAGTTATAGATATTCCCAAACTCCAATGTCCTAAGCTGGCTATTAACACATTATGCCTTATACTAAACACATATCGGCCAATCAACTTATTAGTTCCTGTAATTTCACAGTTATTTTTTCACTCGGTTCCTTAAAACTGAGCGCACACTGACTCACAGCAGCTGAAACGTTGTGCTGTGCTGCTCCTGACTGTCTCCCGCAGGTCCACTCCAGCTCCCAGGTAGGTTAGGCCACACTCCAATCACAGGGCTTTATTTATAGCTGTTCCACTGCTCCCAACCATCTCCTGCAAGTCAGTTCCAATTCCCGGCTAGGCAAAACAGCTGGACAGACAGAGGCAGCTGTGTGCAAGACATGATGGATCCAGGTGTGTCAAACATTTTATAGAACCCTTTTTCTGGGGAACAGGTAGGGGGGAATGGAAAAACACCAATGCAGCACTCCCAAAAAGTTCATTTTACCCTACAAGGGTCAGAAAGAAGCAGAGAAGAGAACATTAAAAATGGAATAACAATGCAGTGGCTTCCCTGGTGGATTTGTAACAGTGGGTGTTATGAGGGAGAGAGAGAGAACATGTGAGGCTGATACACTTACTAATGCAGAGACCAGAGGAGACAGTTTTAACACATGACAGTCAAATGTTGGCAGAGGATTTTTACTCTAGATGCTGACATTAACAATATGATTTATACATCCTGACACAGGAAGTAAATATATGGATTGGAAATGCTCACCATCCACAAGATAAATCATAAATTATTCATACTGTTAAAATTCAGGTGAGGAGGGCTAGACAGGCTCCTCTCTCTTCCCAATTCTCATTTGACCGCAACAGGTCTTTTTAAAAGGATGTTTGCTAATTCAGTGAGTATTTAACTGTTTATGTGCTGTGACTGTAAAAGACACACAGAGACATAGGTTTCCTTGTAAGTTTTTAAAAGAAAAGGGAATCATATTTATTGTATTTAACCTGGTCTAAGAAAAATAATAAAAATGTCCTGACTTTCACTCACACATACACTCAATTTTCACACACACAAAATTAAGTTACAGAATGGGCAGATTGATTACACAGTCTTTTTAAAGTTTAGTAAAAGGAACAAAAAAATATAAAGTCTTGTAGACTGAAGACTTGGATGGTTTCAGGATGATTTAAATATGTTGATGGATGATTTAAAGCTGTTCTTGTGGAGTCAGCAGCTGCTGGGCTGATACTTAAAATGCTGCCTACAGCATGTGGATGGCCAAACAGCAAACATGGCTCAAACTTCTGGATGGGGAGAGAGAGAGGCCCACTCAGGTGCCCTGCCTCTTGGGCATCTCTTAAGCTTTTGTGGCCTGGAAAAAATCATTTGTTTAAAACAAAAGAGGTTAGTGGGCTTACCATAGGATTTCCTCTCTCCACAGACCAGTTACCTAACCATGGTCATGGTTAATGGATTCCAGGTGTATGGTATTGACTTGATTAGATTATGGCTAGAACAGTTCCTTTTTCATCTGGAGTCCATTCTCTGAAGTAATTAAGTTGAGTGGCTTGTTCCTCACTAAGCTGTTGCCTGAATGTTCCATGAATGGTTCAGGTGATGTGTCTCATTCACATTCTTCTAACGTGATTATCTTTGATGGGGTTTTGCAGACAGGGAAGACTTCATTTTAAATGGTTTTGGAATTTGTGAAGTACAGTGATGCAAATGTTCAGCATTTTAAAAGCCATTGTTTCAAGTCACTGGAATACTATTTCAGCCTTTTTAAAACTTACTTGGTGGTTTTCAGTCAGTAAAGACGTGAAGTTATTTTTGATATAAAGCCTGGCTTTGTAACAATGCATTTAACATGGTCAATTGATGAATATCGTTTTCATTACTTAGCTGGAAGAGCTGAAACTCACCCCATAGAGCTACCTAGTGGCTGGAAAGTTCAGATACTGATTTTTTAAAAAATATTTGCTCATGGCATGTAAGCGTCACTGGTCAGGCCACCATTTGTTGCCCATCTCTCATTGCCCTTAAAAAGGTGGTGGTGAGCTGCCTTCGTGGCCCACTTCATAGTGTAGCCATGCTAACAGTGTTGTTGGGTAGGGAGTTCAAGGATTTTGACTCCGTAACGGTGAAGGAATGGGGATTTCTTTTCAAGTCAGGAAGGCGCATAACTTACAGGGAGCTTACGGGTGATGGTGTTCCCATGCATCCACTGCCCTTGTCTTTGTAGGTGGTTGTGGGTTTGCAGAGCGCTGTCAAAGCAACCTTGGTGAGCTGCTGCAGTGCATTTTGTGAATGGCACACACTGCAACAATGGTGTGCCAGTGGTGGAGGGAGTGAATGTTTAAGGTGGTGGATGGGGTGTTCATCAGGAGTGCTGATTTGTCCTGTGTTGCAGTACAAAGTTGAGAGCAAAACTGAATGAAAAAATTGACATGGCAATTTCTATTGATCATCATTGTCAGACAAGTATGGCCAAAATCTGTGGCAACAGATGTCACAGACTGAAAATACATGATATGCAGAAATCTGTTGGCATATCGATAAAGTCTAAAGGAATCCTGATTTTTTTTAATCATTGCATTAATATTTAGAAAACTAGTAAGGTGCTTGTTAGGATTCAGCTATGTTGACTACCATGTGATGTAGTTAATATTATTCCTGAAACACTTGAGAACTTAATCAATTTAAACTTTTTTTGTCTCTTTTTACATGTTTCAACTTAAATATAACTCTGGAGGTTGTTTATTGTTTTTCCCAGTGATCTTTAGATTATGTGCTTTACCCCCACAACAAGTGTTTTCCGCTTGGGGTTCTCCTTTTTCACTGTCGTTAGTCTATAAGCACCATAACAGAACTAGGTTATTCCGGGGGCTATCAGATCCTGTAAATTCATGGATCAGTGAAGATTGAGTCCTGGGCTATTTTTCTTTGTGCAGATTAGAGGCTTTGAGTAAACATGACTCCATGTGGCCGAATGCCACCTATTCATTTTGCTCCACAAGGGGCTGCCTTCTGCAGCTCTGTACCTATCATCTTATTTGATGGGACAGATGATGTTCGACCTGGCCACATATCCAAGCTATTAATCAGAAGAATTACTGCTGCACAGAATGAAAGGGCCACAAACATACTCTGCTCAATAGACAGGGGTGGGTAATGGAGCAGAAATATGAAGCATAAGCAGCTGTGTCACTCAACCTAGTAAAAAAAAAACGTTGTTCAATGACGATCAGGACAACTGGCAGATTGACTCATTGGGTCCGTTTAAAACAACAGGATTGGAAAATGTGCCTTTTCACTGATTACTATATCTGAGAGAATTTGCCTGCCAGTCCTCTTGTGCAGGGTTTATTCTCCGAGGAGTTGCTAGGTGGAGGACTGAATGGTCTTTTTGTGAACAGTGAATCCCCTGTCAATGCCCCTCTTAAGGCCGTACATACTACCACTAGGGAAGCTGAGTTGCTACAGAGATCGCATCCATAGGGATCACTTCTGCAAATCTTCCTGCTCCCACCTGTCCCAATAAATGCTGCAGTGAAGATAAAGCCAACCAATTGATGCTGCACATGCTGCCCGTGGATTCATGCAAACAGACAGGCAGTGCTTTCGAGGAGACAGCTCACTTGTCTATGGCTATGTGATACTTTTGCATGCCTTTGTTCGAAAGCAGAGCCCACGAGACCTGTGTCACAGAGCTCTGCAGCCAAAGCAACATAACTCTAGACCCGTGAATCTGATATAACACTATAATCTTCATCCACCCCCTTCCTTCTAACCAATTGTTTGATCACATGGTACTCTCCCTTCCTGATCACTATCCTGACACCCTGTGTTCTTGTCTCAGGGATAATGCTGTGGATACAGTGGATTAGTTCCTCTTCTTCCTGTGCACCAGGCCCATCAGTAACCATTCCCACCTAAGCTATGCAAAAATCAGAGAATTTAAGCTAACAAGTCAAAAGACTTAGTTTAGGAGTGTGATTCTTGCTGAAGGAGTTTTTACTGATCGAAATTCAAGGTTTGATTGAAAACACCTCTATTAATTCCCCTCATAACCTTCTCTGCTCTAAGGAGAACTAACTCCAACTTCTACAATCTATCCACATAATTATATTCCCTCATTCTAGTATCATTCTATTCTAGTAAATCTCTTCTGTACCCTCTCCAAAGACTTCATATCCATCCTAACGTGTAGTCTCCAGAATTGGACACATACTCCTGTTGGGGTTGAATTAGTGTCTCATAGAACTTTAGCGTAACTGCCTGGCATCTGGATTCCATGCTTCTATTCATATATTTCACTCCCTCCATCACCAATGCACAGTGGCAGCAGTGTGTATCATCTACAAGATGCACTGCAGGAACTCACCAAGCCTCCTTAGACAGTACCTTCCAAACATATAACCACTAACTTCTAGAAGGACAAGGGCAGCAGATAGATGGGAACACCACCACCTGGAAGATCCCCCGCCAAATCACTCACTATCCTGACTTGGAAATATATCGCCGTTCCTTCACTGTCTCTGGGTCAAAATCCTGGAACTCCCTTCCTAACAGCACTGTGGGTGTACCTACACCACATGGACTACAGCGGTTCAAGAAGGCAGCTCACCTCCACCTTCTCAAGGGGCAATTAGGGATGGTCATGGTTGCTGTTCTAGCCAGCCACACCCACATCCCATGAACAAATAAAAAAAAGTCCAGGATCTCACTTATTATTGACTGCAATGTTAACCTGTCCTGCCACCTTCAAAGGTTTGTGCACAAGCACCACCAGGTCTCCTGCTCCTTGCGCCCCCTTTAAGCACAATCAAATCCCTGATGAGCCCTTATAATGCCATTCTTTTCACTATACCTTAATGACTTGACTTGGGGTTACAGAGCACAATTTCAAAACTTGGCAGATGACACAAAGCGTGGAGGTGTAACGAGTAATGAAAAAGAGTCGGAGACTTCAAGAGCATATAGACAGGGTGGTGGAATGGGTGAACACGAGGCAGATGAAAATCAGCGCCGTAAAATGTGAGGAGACACATTTCAGTAGGAGGAATACGAAGAGACATTAAAAGCTAAATGATGCAATTTTAAACCCAACTTCATCATTTTATAGAATAGTAAATGCTTATATGGTAACGTGAGAAACAGGGATGGAAAGTCTGTGCTACAGAGAAGTTTCAAATTACTGCCTTCCAATAATGCGATGATAGAGCTAGCAGTTGTCATTTTTTAGGTTTGTATGTTAAATAAGAAATCTTGTGAACACTATCAGTCAGTCTTTTTAAACTGTTAAATGTGTAGACATTGGAATTTGCATTATTTTTAAAAAAGCTTTATTGCCTGATTCATGTATGTTTTCTTTAAAACAGCACCATTACAGTTGGATATGTTTAAAGATTCTCCTTTGCCCGAGGTTTCTATGACCCTGAGTGTGACTTTGTCCTATTGTACTTGTGGATACCAGAAAATGACCACAACCCTCTTATTTCCAAAGAGAATGTAATTCATGAGCGCAAGGACTACTTTGTGAAACAGTAATTTGAATATTTATCAGCCATTGTCCTTACATCTACATTGAACGCTTCCCCAAAAATGTAAAATGAATGCTCACTTCCTGAGGTTTTGCTGTTTCCACATCAAATCATAAGGAGAGACCTGGCTATATTGGAGACTATTAAGCAGAGAAGCACTGTCATCTTGCTTGTCACTTGGAAGTAACATAATGTTTATCTGAATTGCATTGTTTTTGTTTGTAACATACAAGTAGTCAGTGCTGGAAATTGGGACATTTTTCCACTTTTGACCCCAAATTCAGCGTCGAATGTTCAAGGAGCAAACATAGTGAAGCTAATGCAGAGTAAAGCTTTGTTCAACAATATACTTTAAGCCCGACCTTTGCACCATACACAGATTTTCTATGTGTCATATGGGCTGAGAGAGTGAGATATTCGATGAATGTTAATTTGTGCTTAATTTGGACAAACAGGAACTGAATTCAGTTCCAATTAATTTTTCATTAAAGAGAAGCTTTCCGGCCAGTGCAAAAATGAAAGTAGCCTTCCTCTTGAATTTAGGGGTGGATAGCGCTGTGGATCTTTGACAGAAATGTGCCAGGATCTGGTGAACTTCTGTTTTAAGAAGTTGACACTGTCTGATAATATGAAATCAGTAAAGCCACAAATGTCATGTATGTTAGGGTAAAGCCCAATATTACAATTTGAGCACGGATTCACTTTCACTTGTGGCTTACAGACATCACGATATACATCTCAGTGGCAGACAAAGATGAAAAGATTGATCACTCCTGCACCGAGCTATTAATTGAGCTCGTCAGTGTATTTTTATATAATGTTAATAGGACATTGTATGAACTCATCACAGTCTTTGCTGATACAAAGGATTGTCAGCCTTGCTAACTGTGCAGATTGCTGTTAATAGCTCTGGATCAGTGACGTATTAGTCAGTGAGCAGTTTTTCCCGGCTGACATAGTGAGATCCAAGAGAAACTTGTTCTGAAGTCCAATAAAATAAAGGTGCATTAGGGGACAGTAGGATAAATTTCTTGAGATGGACCAGGAGCTGTTGTCTCCTGTCATTAGTTCAATTGTGCTGATATGGAAAATGATAACTGATTGTGAAGCGATGCCAGTTATATGAAAGGATGCTCAATGTATATGAGAATGTGCTGAGAGTGGATATAGGTCATTGCCAGTTATTTTCTAACACAGCCACTTACAACTCAAGCTAAATGTAGAGTGATCTTACTGTTTGCATTTGGATTCATGACACTGGCAAGAAAGTCACTTTAAAAAAGACGGCATATTGTAAGTATGTCACTCTGTGAGACAAACACAATGAGTAATTCTAATGGCACCATCACCGAAAGTTAAATTTTTCCGACAAAAAGAAAGAAACCAACGGAAATGGGGAAAAAGCTTCATTTCTCCTCTAGGCAAAATATTATTGCGCAATTTATTACGACTAAATCTTTCAAAATGCATGGAGAGAAAAGTTCATTAAGGCCCACTATCAACCCTGCGGCTGACCCCAGTGAGGCAGACAGCACACAAACTTCGTGCTACCTCCTCATCTGATTGATTTCAATGTGCAGGCCAGCACAGAATTCGCTGCTGGCTGACTGCACGCTCAAAAGCTCACACCCGAGCAGTGTATGTGGGTAACAAGATGGCTAGCTTGTCCGTAACTCTTAACAGCAACCTGTCTCCTTAAAAGGGATCTGCACTCCTCGTATAGAAGCTGCTGTGGACTGCCTGTCTTTGAGAGACTTGAGTAGACGGCTAAGCACAGCAAACAGAGCAACGACAAGAAAGAGTGCCCCCGGGTTCTCTGTTGCAGCTTTGGAGGCATTAGTCCAGGAGGTGGAAAGGAGAAGAGGTGCCATGATTCCGCAAAGGACCAGAAGACCCTCAAGGCACATCCTGAGAAGGGAGTGGGAACAGGAGGCCAGGGAGATCAATTGCAAAATTCTGGCCCAGAGGAACTAGCTGCAGTGTCTACATATCTCCAGCTATTCAGCTATGGTAGGCACATCACCCAAACATATTGCAACATACTCATTGACATTCTTCCCTTTCACTTGCAGGACAATGGAGCCCATAACCGTAGGGTGTAGCACAGAACTGGCAGGGAACAGGGGCCCATCTCCTGTGCCCTCCGGAGGACACAAGTCCGAATGTGACTGTAGTTGTTCCATCCGGAGTCAACGAGAACATTCAGGATGATAATATGTTCTTTCCTTATGTCCTTCACAAATCCCAACTCGCTCTCATCCTGTTATCTGACATGAAGTATGTGCTGCAGTGATGTGGCCATGCATCTCTTGTCTTCCATCCCTCAACTAACCTTCCTCTTCTGCACTTCTGCATTCAGATATCCCAACCACAGCAGCCTCATAATGAAGGGTGAGAGCTCTGATGAAGAAGCACTGACACTTGATCTGACATTTGCAGACAACAGCTCAGATATCGGCACTGCATGAGCTTTAGAGTGTTGTATAAAGTTGGGATCATCATATGATGAATCACTGAGCATAATTGGAAATGTTGTTGTACAAATTTGTTATGCAATTTTTTTTTGTGGCTGGCTTTTATTTCTGGATTGTGGCCAAGAGACGTGATTTCTCATAGCAGGTTTATTAAAAGGTGGAAAATTGTGAAGCAACTGTGATATTCGGATGACATTTTAAGGAACCAACGTTTCAGTATCTGCTCATGGACTCTCCTGTCCAGAGCAGAGGGGTTTGCTTGCCCATTCCTGCCTCCTCTTCTTCCCCCTCCTTCTGAGATGGCCTTCAAATGCCTGGTCACAAAGGTTGTGCTCTCATAATAGCTATGCTCTGGAAAACACAGCAGATCACCACAAAGTTGACACACACTCGGCTGAGTACTTGAGAACGTCAAGTTGAGCGGTCCAGAGAGCGGAGTCACTGCTTCAGGACACCGATGGTTTGCTGCACAACATTCTTTATTTCTGCAAGGCTCTCATGTTAGGCACGTTGTCTTCATCTGATCAGGTGGCACTTAGATTCATTAGCCAGGTCTTAGTGGGTATCACTTGTCTCCCACTTTGAACTTCAATTCTCCAGAGCAGCGCAGTTACTCATTTCAGTTGCCATGGCTTCTGATGAAAATGGCTACTTCTTCTTACTGGAAATGGATGTCAATAATTATTTTGCTACTTTGAAACCTTGCGAAATCTTAGAGAACTACCAAAGAGCAAAAGAAAAAAAACTGCACATGCAGAAATCTGAAATAAAAGCAGAAAATGCTGGAAATACTCTGCAGCTGGGTCAGCATCTGTGGAGAGTGTCAACCCACCGGCTGTAGACACTGTAATTAAAGAGTCAAGGACTTCACAGGCGATACAGCCATGTACTAACAGAGATTTGCATAGTACAAGCCTTCAATCTCAACAGCCTGTGAAATGGGATTTCTTCCAAGACCTCAGAGCTGACCTTGACATCCCATTATATCCTGAGCACACCAAAGGCTTTGAGTCGCATTCTGCCCCTACCAGGTGTATCATCAGCTGGGGGGGCCACGTAAAATAGGACGGGTGCCTAGTCCATCACCTTCGCACCCACCCCTGAGCTCACTCCCATAATGTGGGGGCTGAGTGGGCATTGGAATAGGCAGCCCGCCCACCATATTTAAATAAATAATCAAGGGTCAGTTGGACTTGTTAACAAGCCACCCACGTCCATAAACCGGTTAGTGTGGTCAGTCAGGCATGAGTGGGAAGGCTATACTTTTTCAAAGGGCAGGAAGGAGGAGGGGTACAATCTTCGGGGCACGCCCTTTGGGGATCAGGGGGCAACTCCTGTAGTAAGATAGAACCCCTCCTTCCTTCTTACCAACCTGCTCCATAAAACCCACCACGCCCACACTTCCCCCCCGCCCCCACCCTCCTCGCAAACCTGCCCAAGCCCTCCCTGCCCAATACCCTGGACTTACCTGGCTCTGGGATTCATGGGCCTCCTTCGTGGGCTTGCTTGCAGTTCTTGCAGTGCCCACTAATGCAATGCCGGAACTGATGGAGCTGACTGCCAATCGGATTGCCCGGCGGCTCCTGAGGGGCGGGACTTCCTCCCCGGTGAGGGGTGGAAAACCCACTCTGCCCCAGTTTAGCCCACTCGCAGCAAGTTATGGCTGTGGGGTGGGGGCTAGTGTGGAGGGGGTCGACTCCACGCTGACTTTGCTTTGGTGGGGTGGGGGGGGTGGTGTGTGGGGGAGCAGGATCTGTCTGCCCCGCATGCTATTCCACCCTGTCTGTCTGTTGGCATTAACTTACCCAGAACGCTACCACTAGATGTTAGTGAACACCCAGATCCCCGAGATTATACCTATCAGGGATTTTAATTTTTTAATTTAATAACAGAAACCTCATTGTGCCCTTGGATGAAGTGTCATGAAAAATGCAAAGGCCGCCTGGCCAATTCACCCATCCGCCAACCATCAGATTGGGCAGACCATGAAAAATTGGGGACAATTCCAACTCTAATGGGCTTCATTACCCTCTTAGTTATCGGTGGGCGCGCTTCCGACTTTTGCATGCGCCCACCGACCGAAATATCGCGCGAGCATGGGATGCTATCGGGACCCTCGCCTGACTTCATCACACGCTCGAGTGGGTGGGGTGGACGCCTGCACACCAAACTGAGAATTCTGCCCAATGCCTCCCTTAAACCGAACCCCCAAAGCCAAAAGAGGTTGAGTTATAATTGTGCCTCATCCACAGAGGGTGTAACTTAAACAGGGTAAAGCTATAGCGGTGTGAGACTGATAAGTGAGTGTTTGAAGATGAATGTGTGTATATGATTTGTGGTTAGACGAGGAGTGGTCCTTGCTACCCTGAATGCTTCCTCTAAATAGTGTTCAACATGAGGAGGACTGATTCACCAGCTGAGTGGGGTTGAGTGGTGGTGGTACACGGTAATCAGCAGGAGGTTTCCTTGCCCATGTTTGACCTGATGCTATGAGACTTAATGGTCTGGAATCCCAGGTAACACCTTCCCAATTGTATACCACTGTGCCGTCACCTCTGCTGGATTTGTCCTGTTGGTGGGATGGTGGTGCCTGGGCCATTATCTGTAAGGTATGACTATGTCAGGCCGTTGCTTGATTAGTCTGTGAGACAGCTCCCCCAGTTAGGCACTATTTCCCTGATGTTAGTAAGGAGGACTTTTCAAGGTTGACAGGGCTGGCTTGGGTTTGCTGTTATCGTTTCTGTCTAGGTTAATGCCAGGTGGTCCATCCAGATCCTTTCCTTTTAGGTTTGCTAGGCCATTTCAGTTTGGTCATTTTAGAGGGAATTTAAGAGTCAACCACATTGTTGTGGATCTGGGCCAGACCAGGTAAGGACGCTAGATTCCCTTCCTTGGGGGACATTAGTGAACCAAATGGGTTTTTACGACAATGAACAGTGGTTTCATGGTCATTATTAGACTTTTAATTCCAGGTTTTTATTGAATTCAAGTTTCACCAACTGCTGTGGTAGGATTTGAGCCTGGATCCCAGATCATTACACTGAGTCTCTGGGTTACTAGTCCAGTGACAATACCAATACACCACTGCCTTTCCTTTCAGTGTCTGAGTTGATTAGGCCTCATCTAGAATTAGGGTGCAATAGCATAGTGATTATGTAACTGGACTCATAAACCAGAGGCCTGGTCTAACGATCAAAAGACATGAGTTAAAATACCACCATGGGAGCTGGAGAATTTAAATTCCAATGAATAAATCTGGAATAAAAAGAATCAGTAATGGTGATCAAAAAACTTCCTGACCAAAAATCCATCTGGCTCACTGATGCCTTCAGGGAAAGAAACCTGCCATCCTTACCTGGGATCTGGCCTATATGTGACTCCAGATCCACAGCAATTTCAAACTACCCTCTGAAATGGTCTAGCATGCCTCTTAGTTGCATCAAAGCCTGATGAAAATGTCTAATCAGCACTGAGGGTGTACCCACATCACACAGACTGTAACAGTTCAGGAAGGCAGGTCACCACCATCTTCTCAAGGGCACTTAGGGATGACCAATAATGGCCAATGCCATCCACATCACAAGAGTGAATTTTTAAAAATATATATATAGTGAGTGTAGATTCAAATGGGGCCCGAATAGGTTGCTAAGTCTGCCCAATATAATAAGCATAAAAGGTTGATTGGTACAGGGTATGTATCCCCACAGCCACAGCCGGGGAGAGGAATCATGGAGCCTGGTGCTTCTCCTGTTTCTGAGCCCTCTATCTCACTCCCCATTTAACCCCCCGCCCACACCCCTCACATCCTTTGGGTGCCCAGAATTGAGAACCATAGTCACGGTGAGATCAAACTGTTTTATACAGGTTTAGCCAAACCGCTTGACGTTTGCACTCTATGCCTCCACTTATAAAGCCCACCAAAGGCTCAGGTTTCAGTGTGATAGACTTTACAACCATGGCTTCGTCAGATAATTATGCACAACTTATCATTCATATTTTACAACCAGCTCCACTTCTTTGAGCCTGGCCTTATGTATTATCCAGACAGCAACATCCAAAAGAGTTGAATCTCACAAGCACTACAAACAACAAATTAGAATATCTTGAATTAACAGTGACATATTCCATTGGCGCGTGACTCCTGGTTTCACTTCCAAGTTTAAAAATGGCAAAACCTTCCAGTAAATTAACACCAACCAATTCACCTGTGATAAGGTGCTATTTCTATCCACAGAAGTAGGCTTTGTTAACAGAAAAATTGCACTTCTCATTGAGTGATAAATATTTTCTCATTTTAAATTGAAAAAAACCACATATACAAATGCCCACCATCGAGCATATAATAGGAGATCAAAGTGCTGCAGATGCTGGAAATCTGAAATATGAACTGAAAATGTTGGAAATACTAACAGGCCAGGCAGCAGCTGTAGAGAGAGAAACAGAATCAATGCTTCAGGTCCACAACCTGCTCTAGTTCTGATGAAGGGTCGCTGACCTCTGTTTCTCTCTGCACAGATGCTGCCAGACATGCTGAGCATTTCCAACATTGCCCTTTTCTACTGGAGCAAAAATGACTCCTTTTTCCAGCATCCTCCAAAAAGCAATCGGGCTTCTGTGAGCCTCTCAATCCCCTTCATCAAGATACCCAGCAGCAGCTGCCTGAGATCTGGTTTGGCACAACATTAAACATGACTTTCAAATTAAAAAGTTTAAGGTATGAAGCAAACATAAACAACTGTTGAGCAAAAAAAAACCACACATGCCAAAGCAATAAATTAAAAAAAAAATGAGTTTCACCTTGTCTTTCATTCATCCTCATTCCTTGGCTGCAAATCTTTCTCCACTGCTTTTATTATCCACTGCCCTCACTGCCTGTTCCATAGAGAGACCAGTCCACGTTCTGATTCTATCCATCCATTCCATCTTTGGTCTTCCTGTGCAAGTTTTCCAGGTGTTTTGCCTCACATTACCTCTTTTCCCAAACACTCCCATTGTGTTCTTATCAAGTGTCCAAAATACGTGAGCTTCCTTGATATCACTGCCTCAAACAAGTTCCTCTTAGCGTCAGCTTTCTCAAGTACCCACTTGTTTGTCTGCCTGGCCATCCATGACACACGTAATATCTGTTTAAGTCCTTTCATTTCAAAAGCTCTTATTTGGGCCTTGTTACAGCCATTCATTGTCACCAGCCACACACGGGCTTGAATTTTCATTGTAATTGAGATGCAGTGGCTATTCCATACTCTTTTAAGTGAGTTCACAATGTCATGGCCCTTGTTAAGTCTAGGCCAAATTTCTTCGGCAGGCTCTGAATCTTGCAGGATGAGTGATCCAAGATAGTGGAAGATATCAACCTGTTCAAGCTGAGCTCCGTCAATCAGAATTTTGCAGGTCTTACTATCCATCCCCATTCGCCTTTGTCTTGGTCGACATTGATCAGGAGACTGTAGGCGGAATCTTCCATTCTGAAATCTAAGTTTGGTGGCGGGAGCGGAAATTGAAGCGTTTTCCACTGGGGGCAGGATGACTGACCACACACGATCTTGTGCTGGTCAGCTCATTACTTACGCATTTATGCGGAGGATGCCGAATCTCGTGATGGGGTATGCCGGAGGTCACCCTTCCACCGCTACCTCATGGGGGGGAAGGTCCAGGTGCTATACTTAAAGGGCACCTGACCAGCCTACCTCCCTTAGCCTGTGTCTCAGGTACAGCCACTGCTCCAGCCTTCGCACAGCTTGTGCTACCGGTACTCATGAGTCAAGTTGTGTGCGTTCCCCAAGAACACGAAAGCAGCGTGTAGTCGCCTCAAAGTCATGGAAGAAGTCAAGCTCACCAGGTGCAGGCCACTTATATGCAGCCGTAAAAGTGAACACTCTAATTTCTGACTGGCGGGGAACATTATCTGTGGGGGGAACTTAATTCTGGTGAGGTGGCCTTTTAATGAGCTTGTATGATTTGCTAACGTATGCAAAAAGGGCTTCCCAACAGTGTTCATCGGGAAAGTCCACCCGCCTTTAGCCCATCTTTAAAGTTCCAAGAACAGAATTCCCGCAGTTCATCACATCGTCGGAAACCCCTTTTGCTCTCCTGCCGAATTCAGCTCCCCGGCCCACCATGCTTTCCACTACTGATAGGGCCAGAAGATTCTGTCCTGTTTTTCTGGTTAACTACCTCAAGACAATCCACCAACTCCTGTAGCTCCTCCATTGAGGGAGTGAGCAGAATAATGTCATCACCGTATCAGTAAAAATGAGTATAATAAAAATGACCATTAAGAAGTACCAAGCAGCAGAGCGAACTAATAAAGAAGCAGAGCTAGAGGGAGACAGACTAGGCCCCACGTCCTGGTCACCAGGGAAGGGGGAGGGGACTGGGACCCAGGTAAGAAGTGGGGTTTAACTAACACCAAGCTTGCTACTTGCCTCTGGTGGTGCACAATCCAAGCTGACCTCAGTGAAATTCATACGAAAGTAGGGGTCAGAAGCAGGTTGCCTTTCAGCCTATGTTTTCCTCCTCTCCAGCCTGCTTTGTGTGGATAGGTTTTTTTGAGGATGGTGGAGGAGACAGAGTGGGGAGAGAGAGATTGCGTGGGTGGGTGTATGTGTACGTGTGTGTTCTTGTGCGTGTACATGTGTATGTTCAACTCGCTCCCGTGCAGTCTTAGAGTTCTCTCTCTCTCACACTCAGGCTCAGTCTTTACAGCTGTAGTGAAAAAAACTGAAACTCCTCAAGTTTCTCTTTGTTGCTCTGCCTCCTCATCTTTCATTATATCTTGGTGAACCTAAAGTGCAGCTTTTCTATAACTTTTATTTGAAGATGCTCAAAGCAGATGGGGGATAATTTTCACCCCGTTGTGCGGGCTGAGTGGACGCAGCTGCACGCCACCATTTTACCTGGGCTGACCAATGAAGGCCCGCCCAGCGTGACATGCACCCTGAAGTGCTAAAGCTTTCCCTGTGCGGGTGGGGGTGCGGAGGGGTGGCGGGGGGGGTGGTGGTGGTGGAGGTGGTGGTGGGGGAGGAGGGAGAATCAGGGCCCACGTTCTTTTGCACATGCACGCAGAAGAGCGCAGAAACCTCCCTGAGGCACGGAGCTGCTTCGGGGAAATTATTTTCATTATGAAAACTTGAAAGAAACAATAGAAAAAATATTCAGGCATGTCCCCTCATGTGACAGTGTCACATGAGCTGGAATATGTCAATCAATTTTAATTAAAAATGTTATTGGTTTTATAAACCCTCCATGAAGCCTCATCAACCCCCCGCCGTGGATGAGGTTTCATGAGAAATGCGAAGGCCGCCTGGGCTCTTTGCCCCCCCGACAACCTTAAGGTTGGACAGGAAGCCCAGACAATTTGTCTAATTAGCCTGAATAGGCTTTTGACAGTTTGGCTGAAGATCGGAAGAACTGAGGATCGGAATGACGGGCAGTGACATCGGGACACACGCCCAACGTCACCACGCATCATTTTACGTGTCAGCGAGCTGGCCCTGTGCTCACACGCCGACCAGAAAATTCAGGCCATGGTCATCCCAAGTAGTCTAATTACAGTCCTGTAAAATTCCAAATTTCCTCCTTTCTTTTGTATTCTGTCGTTCTAGACACAACAAAGATTCAGGTATCTGTTTTGATGGCCCTGTGTACTTGTGCTCCATCTTTTTAAGAATATCTGAACAATAATATTCCTCTGTTCAATTTCGTCTTACATTTTTGAGATCCCTATTTCCTTTCTTTTTTTCTTACTTCCAAAATCTATCACTTCACATTTTTCTATGTTTAGCTGCCGTTAAGGAATCTACGTTGACTTAGTCTATGAAAAGGTTAAAAGTTTAACTCAAATATAGTACAGCTAAAAGTCTTCTGTGAGAAAATATGCATCACTTTCGCAGGCACAGATAAACAGAGGCCTTGAAACATGGGCTTTCCAGACAGCGAACCAGGCTTAAATTGATTGACATCTGTTTTCAGAAAAATAAGTTATTTTGGTTCAAAAGAATTGCTGAAGCAAAGAGCCTTAGAAAAATAACACACAATAAGGATCTTATTCTTAAACCATCAGATTTTCTTTATAATAGAAATTAAGGTAAACAAGTAGTCAGATCTGTGAACTCGGCGAGGAAGTCAGATCTCTGCAACTAGAGGGCTGACGTCCATTAGCTCTCCCCATAAACTAAGATAAACACAGCAAAAGCTACACTTTATATTTTGAATTTTAAGTATAAAAACTAGTTTGTTATTTATTTTGATATCTTAACTATTGTTATTCTTGAGTAGATTTGAGATTTGAAGCTCGTACTTTTAAGATGAATTAGTTCACCTTGTATTTACACTTTGTAGTATTCAAAAGAATATTATAATGCATTCCAAGATATAAACTTATAATAAAGTATTATAGTAACAATTAAACAGGTTGTAGTTTCATTCTGTAAATTCATGGGAATGCTATAAATCTTCTAGTATTCTTAATTGTAAGATTCTAAGTTCTGATAGAGGAGGCAGGTCAGCTGTAACATACAGTGTACTTTCTTCCTGAGGTCATTTTGTCTAGTTTGAAAACACCTGGAAGAAAGGCCATTTTATCTTAAAACCAGCTGTGCTATCTAAACGTCAACTCTTTTCTTCTCCGCCGATGCTGCCAGACCTGCTGAGTTTTTCCAGGTAATTCTGTTTTTGTTTTTGTTTTGGATTTCCAGCATCCGCAGTTTTTTTGTTCTTATGCTATCTAGCATGGCTGATTAAGCTCTTATGATATTTTAGAATTTCTTTTCAGTTGCGCTTTTAATCCAGCAATAAGTTCAAAAGGAAGATTTACCCTTGCTGGGGTGGAGTGGGTAAAGAGAACATAACTCTAACATTGCATCTGTCCAATCTCTGACCTTTTCCGTATCCTGCTCTGGTCCTTCACAACCTGCACTCACCCACTCAACCCCTGGGCCCAAGGGGCTGGGAGATTAGTATCGCTCAGGAGGAGTTCAGGATGGGTGTGAAGTTGGCAGGACGTGCTTCCTCTCAGCCCTGCCTGACACTCTGGCTGCCCCCGGCCTCACTGATGCTGCAGCCGCTGTTTCCCCTCCTGGCCCCCACAGTCCACTCTGCCATCTTGACTTCTATTGTCCTTTAGTAGGCCGACACCCGCGCAGGATGGTAAGAGTGTGGCCAAGGGAAGACCACATCATCCAGAATGCACCTGACCATCAAAACAAATGACCACATGGACTCAGGCTCTCGCTCCAATAATCCCTTACCCTACAGAAATTTGTCCCCACTGTGCGCTTGTTTGTGAGCACATTGAGGAGTGAGGCGGGTGCTTGAGAGAGGGTGTGGTGCTGCCAAGCCTAGACCCTCCAAAGGCCTGGGCCCTGGTGATCAGCAGCATGTGTACCCCCCCATCTCCTGAGCCCTGCTCCCAGCCACTGTGATCTCAATGGAACCTATTTGATTGTGGTTGTTAGGGAATTTACTGGAGTTTATTTTCTTACAATTGCACCAGTTGTTTTTTCATTTTGTTTTGGCTCTCCCAAAGGATTGGGAGTTTCTGTGTTTGGGGTGCGGTGGATGGGATAATAGTGTGCTGAAGTTACACCATTACATTTTTGGACTTGGTCAATGGACAGACCGGTCTTTTCTTCTCTTTTGTTTTCAATGTACATTAAAACATTGGAGTGTAGAACTGAATCTCTCCAATTGGATGTAACTGCTTAACTGACCAGTTGACCCTGGAATTCCTCTTGGACAAATGTCCAATTGACCTTGTAAGGGGTTACTGGGGCCTCAGAACTCATTCTGGGATATAAAGCAGTTGTGATGAAACTCTTTGTTAAACCCAGGGGAATAATGAGAGGCTAGACCTGTAATTGTAGAAGGTTAATGTGGAAATCTAATAAATAAAACAGCAGTGGATGTCATTTAATTCTGTATCTTGATGATGTTTGTCATGCTGTGAAAGTGGAAATTATATAAATGAACTGAAAGACATAAGAACCTTATTTTCTTTTTAGGTAGTGGATGAATCTTGTTTGTAGACCTTTCCCCTCAGCAATTTGCGTTTTGACAAGTTTGCAGACTGACATTTTTACCTCTTCCCAAGATGATCCCTACCTCACGAGCAAAAAAAGGCTTGCATTAATCCACATAACGTACATTATTCATAGGAAATGCAGTGCAGTGTGTCAGAAATTGCTTTACAAATGAATGATTGAAGAAGCGGAAGCACTTTTAATTTCCATAAACAGTTATTTTAAAGCTAATTTATGAGAGGTTATTGTAGATGTTGGGTAGAATATGTATGTTTGTATTACGTGCTTATTATTGTTAACAATTTATTTATTTCCTGGTAACTAATTTAATTGAAAACCTGATAAAGTAAAAAAAAAGCAATGAAAGATCACCTCTTCTGCTTGTCTGTTAGCTTAGAAAAGATCTGAATTAAATCTCACCGCTATAAGATATTCATCAGTGAAGATGGTAATTTCTCCATTTTTGGTTTATTTATGTTAAAGATAGAGACTAAACAGTTATCCTCCTGCCTGCCTGTCTGCACGTTCAAATGGATGTTAAAGGTCTTCCTATTTGAGGAAAGACAGCATAGAATAGCCTGGCAGGGAAGGCCACTTGGTCTATCAAATCTGCACCTGAGTGGGGGGTCTCCCTCAGTCAATGCCACCAAAGAAAACTTAACCAGTCGTTCATCTCATTGCTGTTTGTGGCATCTTTCTGTGAACAACATGGATGCTGCAATCACTTAACAATTGCTCTTCAACAGTGTGTGGCATTACAAGATTCTGGTGAAATATATATTATATTTATATGTCTTAGAATTTTCTATAATCTATCACCAAAAGTAAAGTTGATAACATCATATCACCAGACCCAACAGTATTATATAACTTCAAGCATAATAACGTTCTCCTCTCTGCTACCTTAACATCGCTTGCAGCTTCATAACTAAATGGTTAAAATTGAGTTCCACAAAGAAAATCCATATTCCACAGCGAATCTAAAGCCTTGGCTAAGGTTTATCAACTGAGAAAGAGGTTCAAATGATTTTTTTGACATTATTAGGCCCTGAGATTTAATAAATGTCTAATCACTTACAACATTAAATGCATAATATCAAAATTAATAATTACAATCCAATTTTTCAAATTAACATAAGTTTAAATTATGTTTTCACTCCAATTGTATAAGGGGCCTGATTCAATGCCAAACACTCATGTGATGAATTGATTCAACCAATGAGTTATTACATATTATGGGCTCTGTTAATGTCAATTGATACAATTTGTAGGGACTAGCCCCACACTCCACTTCATTGGATCTGGAACTAATTCTATTCAGGCATTATAAGTCATCCTAAACATCAATTAGTCTGTCAACCACTGGTTGGTACTCTGGATAAAAAATAGGCACTCCCATCTACCTATAACAAGTTAGCAATCTTGTACCTACGTGCCCCACCTTTCCATGCCATGTGACTGCTGTCACACTGATTACACCAAATTTTATCTCTTTATAATTTCCTCTTGTTCATACTTAATATGAAATTTGCCCGTGCAAATTTATTGTGTAACCATAATAGGTGATGGTGGAGGGATATTCCAAGTTTGGCTATCATTTGGCCACTACCTTATTTTGTTCTTTTGCTGACCCTCCACAGGGTGAGTGTTAAACAATTTATTATTAAAGTTTTTCTCTCCTCATCAATCCAGGCTGCTAACTTTCCTTTAGTTTCATCCTATAGATCAGTAAAGGCCACGTGAGGAGTAAGACAACTATGCTGGAGTGAGTCAGAGACTGAATGGGTAGCAAATTAGGTTCACATGGGAATTTGGTGCACGGAAGAAAGAAGTGTGGTGTACATAGGAATTATTCTAAGTTAATTAAGAAAGCAATTAAATTAAGCTAAATAAACAACAGAAGAGAATCCATAAAACACCAGGGGCTGAATTTTGCCCTTGATGGGCGGTTGGGCAGCTGATTGCTGCCGCCGAAACGGGGCCTGCCGCTATTTTAAGTGGGTGGGCCAATTAAGGCCCACCCATGGTGACGCCCGATGGGAAGTGCTATGTGCGTCCTGTGTGCGGGGGAAGGGGGATTCCCCAACTGCCAGAGCGCACTCTTTCATGCACATCTCCCTGAGGCTAAGTGCTGCCTCAGGGAGATTGCTGAAACCCTGTGAAACTCTAAAAATAGAAAAACTTAAAAATCATTTACATGACCCCCTCATGTAAAAATGTCACACGAGATAGGACATGTTAGTGAAGAACACAAATACTTTATTAAAAGTTTTTAAACCCGATATCAAGCTTCATCTCGCCCGTGGATGAGGTTTGTAAAAAAAAATCACTTACCCGCCTGCCCATTGGGCCCGTGTGCCAACCCGAAGTTTGCATGGGCCCCTCAAAATCCTGGTTGATTAGAGAGTTAATGGCCTTTAAAAGGCCTTTAAGTAATGCAGGCGCCCATGCCACTACATAGCACACCCACCAACCGAAATATTGCCACCCATATGCCAGCCAGAAGATTCTACCCCAGGGGTTTGGAGAGAGACAGAGCCTGTAAAACAGCAAAGGAAGAGAGAGAGAGCCAGGAGTTTACAGATAAAATCTATAAGTGACATCACAGGAGGCCTGTAAGTCAATTGGTTGATAAGTATAGGCCTTTCTGGACTTGGCACGATTGTGAGACGATTGTTGAGTAATAGGTGTAATAGCCATACCGTAGTAAACACTTTATATAAAATTTAATGTATGTCAGTGCAGCTCGGTTCTGTGGAATGTGCATCCTGTGGGATGTGGGAAATCATGCAGGCACAAGTTCCCTCTATGATTACATCTGCATGAAGTGTCACCAGCTGCAGAAACTTGAGCTTCAGGTTGCAGAACTCGACTGGCAGCTAGAATCATTGTGGTGCATCCACAAGGCTGAGGATTACTTAGAAAGCATGTTTTGAGAGGTGGTCATACCGCAGCTAAGAAGTATACAGGCAGAGAGGGAATGGGTGAAGGCCAGAGTATCTAAGAGAGACAGGCAGGGGATGGAGGAATCCCCAGAGGCTATCTTGCTCTCTAACCATTTTTCCATTTTGGATACTGGTGAGCGAGATGGTTCCTCAGAGGACTGTAGCAAGAGCCAAGTCCATTGCACCATGGGTGGCTCAGCTGCAAAGGAGGGGAGGAGGAAGAGTTGAAGTGCTACAGTGGTGGGGGATTCCGTAGTTAGAGAAGCAGACAGGGGTTTCTGCAGCCGTAGACATGACTCCAGGATGGTATGTTTCCTCCCTGGTGCCAGGGTCAAGGCTGTCACAGAGCAGTTGCAGGACATTCTCTTGGGAGACGGTGAACAGCCAGAGGTCATGGTCCACATTGGAACCAATGACATAGGTAGGAAAAGGGATGAGGTCCTGAAAGCAGATTTTAGGGAGTTAGGAAGGGAATTAAAAATCAGGACCTCAAGAGCAGTTATCCCAAGATTACTCCCAGTGCCACGTGCTTGTGAGCATAAGAATAGTTCACCATGTGGCTGGAGAAGTGGAGTAGAAGGGAGGGCTTTAGATTTCTGAGGCATTGGGACTAGCTTTGGGGCAGGCGGTATATTGTTTATTTAGCTTAATTTAATTGCTTTCTGTACAAGAAGGACAGGCAACACCTTAACAGGACTGGGACTAATGTCCTCATGGGAAGGTTTGCTAGTGCTGTTAGGGAGAGTTTAAACTAGATTGGCAGGAGGATGGGAACCTGAGGGGAAATTCAGAGTGTGGAGAGGAAAGGAACTGGCAGTGTGAAGTAGAGAAGTATTAACTGATAAGGAGGATATATCAGAGAGTAGTATCAAGGTCGATAGAATACTTGGAGAGTTTGATAGAATTAGAATAGGCAATAGTAAATTATTAGATTGGGCCAGAGTGAGGGGGAAAGTAAAAAGACCTAATTCAGGGCTAATGTGCATTTTTGTGAATGCACCAAGTGTGATCGACACGCACAGGTTGACAAATGGAATTACGATATTATTGCTGTTACAGAGACCTGGATCAAAGAAGGGCAGGACTGGGCATGAAATATTATTGGCTACAAGGGGCTTAGGAGAGACAGGAAAGGAAGAAAAGGGGGTAATGGCAGTATTGATTAAAGATGGCATTATAGTACTGGAGAGAGAGGACGTTGCAGAGGAGCCAAAGACAGAATCCCTCTGGTCGGAGGTAAGCAATGAAAAAGGTGCAATAACATTGAACAGTGTAGTATATAGACCACCACCTAATGGAAAGGATGTAGAGAAATAACTCTGCAAAGAAACTATAATGAGGTGCTAGAATTATAGAGTACTTATGAAGGGGGACTTCAATCATCCAAATATAGACTGGGATAGAAACAATAGAA
This sequence comes from Carcharodon carcharias, assembly GCF_017639515.1. Taxonomy (NCBI): domain Eukaryota; kingdom Metazoa; phylum Chordata; class Chondrichthyes; order Lamniformes; family Lamnidae; genus Carcharodon; species Carcharodon carcharias. The sequence continues at coordinate 167,899,213 of NC_054476.1, forward strand.
AGTGACAAGAGGGGGGGCAAGAGTTCCTGGAATGTTTTTAAGATAATTTTCTGCAACAAAGTATGTTTCAGATCCAATGTGAGGAAAGGCACTGGTTCTGGGGAATAAGTTGGCCCAAGTGGATCAAATATCAGTGGGAGACCATTAAGGGGACAGTGACCATTGTATCATAATGCTTAGATTGGTCATGGAAAAGGACAAGGAATAAGAGCATGGATGATTAAATAGGTGAAACCAGCTTCAATGGGATGAGAAGCTGTGAGTTGGAATCAAATGTTGGCTGTAAAGATGGTGGCTGAACAATGGGCTACCTTCAAAGATAATTCATTGCAGGTAATGTCAAGGTATATTCCCTTGAATGGAAAGTAGGACAAAAAGGGGTGCATGGATAAAGTCAGCAACTACAGACCAGTCAGTTTGACTTCAATGGTAGGGAAACTTCTGGAAACTATAGCGTGGGACAAAATCAAAAGTTACTTTGACAAATGCAACTTAATTAAGGAAAGCCAGCATGGGTTCATTAAGAGAAAATCATGTTTAACTAACTTGCTGGAGATATTGAGGAAGTAACAGAGAAGGTTGATAAGAGTAGCACTGTTGATGTGGTGTATATGGATTTTCAAAAGGCATTTGATACAGTGCCACACAACAGACTTGCAAGCAAAAGTCTAACGCATGGAATAAAAGGGAGAATAGGCACTTGGATGAGAAATGGGCTGGGTGATAGGAAACAAGGAGTAGTTGTTAATAGTTTTTTTTCAGAATGGAGGAACATTTGTAGTGGAGTTCCCCTGGGGTCAGTGTTGGGAGCCTTGATCTTCTTGACATATATTAGTGGCCTAGGCCGTGGTGTGCAGGGCATGATTTCAACATTTGCAGATGATATGAAGATTGGAAATATTGTCAACTATGATGAGGATAGTCTTGAACTTCATAAGGACATGGACATGTTGGTGGATTAAGCAGACAAGTGGCAGATGAAGAAAAAAACAAAAGCAGAATTACCTGGAAAAACTCAGCAGGTCTGGCAGCATCGGCGGAGAAGAAAAGAGTTGACGTTTCGAGTTCTCATGACCCTTCAACAGAACTAGGTGAATCCAAGGAAGGGGTGAAATATAAGCTGGTTTAAGGTGTGTGTTTGGGGTGGGGCGTGGGGTTGGGTGGGGGAGAGAAGTGGAGGGGGGGTGTGGTTGTAGGGACAAGCAAGCAGTAATAGAAGCAGATCATCAAAAGATGTGACAGACAACAGAACAAAAGAACACATAGGTGTTGAAGTTGGTGATATATATCTAAACGAATGTGCTAATTAAGAATGGATGGTTGGGGAATTAATGTATAGCTCTAGTGGGGGTGGGGGAGCATAAAAGATTTAAAAATATTTAAAAATAATGGAAATAGATGGGAAAAGAAAAATCTATATAATTTATTGGAAAAAAACAAAAGGAAGGGGGAAACAGAAAGGGGGTGGGGATGGGGGAGGGAGTTCAGGACCTAAAATTGTTGAATTCAATATTCAGTCCGGAAGGCTGTAAAGTGCCTAGTCGGAAGATGAGGTGTTGTTCCTCCAGTTTGCATTGGGCTTCACTGGAACAATGCAGCAAGCCAAGGACAGACATGTGGGCAAGAGAGCAGGGTGGAGTGTTAAAATGGCAAGCGACAGGGAGGTTTGGGTCATTCTTGCTGACAGACCGCAGGTGTTCTGCAAAGTGGTCGCCCAGTTTACGTTTGGTCTCTCCAATGTAGAGGAGACCACGTTGGGAGCAATGAATACAGTAGATTAAGTTGGGGGAAATGCAAGTGAAATGCTGCTTCACTTGAAAGGAGTGTTTGGGCCCTTGGACGGTGAGGAGAGAGGAAGTGAAGGGGCAGGTGTTGCATCTTTTGCGTGGGCACGGGGTGGTGCCATAGGAGGGGGTTGAGGAGTAGGGGGTGATGGAGGAGTGGACCAGGGTGTCCCGGAGGGAACGATCCCTACGGAATGCCAACAGGGGGGGTGAAGGGAAGATGTGTTTGGTGATGGCATCATGCTGGAGTTGGCGGAAATGGTGGAGGATGATCCTTTGAATGCGGAGGCTGGTGGGGTGATAAGCGAGGACAAGGGGGACCCTATCATGTTTCTGGGAAGGAGGAGAAGGCGTGAGGGCAGATGCGCGTGATATGTGCCGGACACGGTTGAGGGCCCTGTCAACCACCGTGGGTGGAAAACCTTGGTTAAGGAAGAAGGAGGACATGTCAGAGGAACTGTTTTTGAAGGTAGCATCATTGGAACAGATGCGACGGAGGCGAAGGAACCGAGAGAATGGGATGGAGTCCTTACAGGAAGCGGGGTGTGAGGAGCTGTAGTCAAGGTAGCTGTGGGAGTCAGTGGGTTTGTAATGGATATTGGTGGACAGTCTATCACCAGAGATTGAGACAGAAAGTCAAGGAAGGGAAGGGAAGTGTCAGAGATGGACCATGTGAAAATGATGGAGGGGTGGAGATTGAAAGCAAAATTAATAAATTTTTCCAAGTCCCAACGAGAGCATGAAGCAGCACCAAAGTAATCATCGATGTACCGGAGAAAGAGTTGTGGAAGGGGGTCGGAGTAGGACTGCAACAAGGAATGTTCCACATACCCCATAAAGAGACAGGCATAGCTGGGGCCCATGCGGATACCCATAGCCACACCTTTTATTTGGAGAAAGTGAGAGGAGTTGAGGGAGAAATTGTTCAGTGTGAGAACAAGTTCAGCCAGACGGAGGAGAGTAGTGGTGGATGGGGATTGTTCGGGCCTCTGTTCGAGGAAGAAGCTAAGGGCCCTCAGACCATCCTGGTGGGGGATGGAGGTATAGAGGGATTGGACATCCATGGTGAAGAGGAGGCGGTTGGGGCCAGGAAACTGGAAATTGTTGATGTGACGTAAGGTGTCAGAGGAATCACAGATGTAGGTGGGAAGGGACTGGTCAAGGGGAGAGAGAAGGGAGTCAAGATAATGAGAAATGAGTTCTGTGGGGTAGGAGCAAGCTGAGACGATCGGTCTACCCGGACAGTTCTGTTTGTGGATTTTGGGTAGGAGGTAGAAGCGGGCCAAGGTTGGGCGACTATCAGGTTGGAAGCTGTGGGAGGAAGATCCCCAGAGGAGATGAGGTCAGTGACAGTCCTGGAAACAATGGCTCGATGTTCAGTGGTGGGGTCATGGTCCATGGAGAGGTAGGAGGAAGTGTCTGCGAGTTGACGCTCAGCCTCCGCGAGGTAGAGGTCAGTGCGCCAGACAACAACAGCACCACCCTTGTCAGCGGGTTTGATGACAATGTCAGGGTTGGACCTGAGAGAATGGAGTGCAGATGAAGATCAATGCAGAGAAGTGTGAGGTGATTCACTTTGGCAGGAAGAAAATGCAGAGACAGAATAAAAAGGAGAAACTCTAAAGGAGGTGCAAGAACAGAGGGACCTCAATGTATATGTACATAAGTCATTGAAGATGGCAGGGCATGTTGAGAGTGCAGTTAATAAAACATATAGGCTTTATAAATAGCAGCATTGAGTACAAGAGTAAGGAGGTCATGTTGAACTTGTATAAGATACTAGTTAGGCCTCATCTGGAGTATTGCATCCAGTTCTGGGCACCAGACTCAAGGAAGGATGTGAAGGCATTGGAGAGAGTACAGAGAGATTCACAGGAATGATTCCAGGGATGAAAAACTGTAGCTATGGGGATAGATTGGAGAGTTTGGGACTGTTTTCATGGGAGAAAAGAAGGCTGAGAGGAGACTTAATAGAGGTATTCCAAGATCCTGAGGGGTGTGGACAGGGTAAATAGTGAGAAACTGTTTTCACTCAAGAAAGCATCAAGAGCTGGAGGGCATAGATTCAAAATAATTGGCAAAAGGAGTAAAAGTGATGTGAGGAAAAGTTTTTTTTTCATCTAGAGGGTGGTTGGAGTCGGGAACAGACTTCTGAAGAGGGTATTGGAGGCAGTTTTGATTGAGGTATTCAAAAGGGAATTGGATTGCTACCTGAAAAGAAATAATGTGCAAGGTTACAGGAATAAGGCAGGGGATTGGGACTGGGTAAAATGCTCTTTCAGAGAACCAGTGAGAATTGATGTGCAGAATGGCCTCCGTCTGCACTGTAAAGATTTTTGATTCTGTGATTCTATGCTCTTGATTCCCCCTCAGGTATCTAACCTTGTGGCCTAGCCCCCACCACACTATCCTTTCCTTATCTACAAGCAACTAACTTTTGAGCACTTTTAAAACATCCCAAACCACTTGACTGAAGCATTCTCAAACAAATTTTCATACCAAGCCACATAGGAAGATATTATGGTGGATGACCAAAAGCTTGGAAAAAGAGGTAAATTTTAAGGACTGTCTTTAAAGAGTAAAGAGAAGGAGAGAGACAGAGCTGCTAAGGGAGGGGATTCCAGAGCTTTGGCACCTAGGTAGCTGAAAGCATGGGGAAATGTGGGGATTCACAAGAGGCTAGAATAGGAGGAGCATTGATATTTCAGTGGGTTACAGGGCTAGAGTAGATTACAGTCAAAAGGAGGAATTAAGCCATTATTTTAAGATCAAGACGTTGCTTAAATAGGGCTCAATGTATGTCAGTGAGCACAAAGCTGATGAGTGCTTGGGACTTGATGCAAAGTAAGGCAATGGAGTTTTGAATGGCCTCAAGTTTATAGAGAATGGAACATGGGAGACCAATCAGGAATATGTTGGAAGATTCAAGATCAGAGGTACCAGGTGCATGGAAGATGGTTTCAGCAGCAGATGAGATGAGGCAGGGCTGAGTCAGGCAATATTATGGAGGTGGAAGTAAACGGTTTTAGTGACAGCACAGGTGTCAGAAGTTGCAAATAATTTGGTTCAACTCAAACAGTTCTCAGAAAGAGGGTTGGAGTCGTTGACCAGGGAAAGGAGCTTAAGGTGAGGACTGAAGACAAATGGCTTTGGTCTTCCCAGTATTTAGTTGGAGGAAATTTCTGCCCAATCAGTACTGGATGCTGGACAAGCAGTCTGATAACTCCGAGACAGTGGAGGGGTTGAGTGGGATGGTTGTGAGGAAGAGCTGTGTGTCATCAGTGTACATGTGGAGACAGACACTGGTGTATTTTTAGATGATGTCACTGAGGGGCAGCATGTAGATTAGAAGTAGGAAGGGACAAGGGATAGATCCTTGGTGCAGGAGCAAGAAGAGAAGCAGTTGCAGGTGAATCTCTGGCTACCATTAGAAAGGTAAGAATTGAACTTGGTGAGTGCAGTCCCACCCAACTGGACAATGTTGAAGAGGCATTGGAAGAGGGTGGTGTGATTAACCATGAAAAGGGTGCAGACAAATTGAGAAAAACGAGGAGGAATAGTTTATCTTATTACAGTCACATAGGATATCGTTTGTGACTTTGGTAAGAGTTGTTTTGGCACTGTAGTAGGAGAGGAAACATGACTAGAGAGATTTAAACATGGAATTCTGTGAGAGGAAGGCACAGATTTTGGAGGTGGCAACACGTTCAAGGAGAAGAGAAATGGAGGTGGAAGATGGGGTGGTAATTTGTAAGAATAGAAGGGTTGAGGCTTGGTTATTGAGGAAAGGAATGAGCTCAGCAGATTTTAAACAGTGGGGAACAGTATCTAAGGAGGGAGAACTGTCAACAATATCAGGTAATGTGGGAGCTAGGAAGGGAAGTTGGATGGTCATCAGTTTTGTGGTATTAGTGGTGCAAGTGAGCTGGAGGAGGGTGTCATGGACAAGATGAGCTTAGAGAAGGCATGAGTGATAATAAGAGTGGAACTAGAGAAAGAGGCAAATTTCGGATTATGGCAGTGGGGAACCTTAGGGCAGAATCGTCCCAGATTTGCACTCGTGTGGTAGTGGGCAGGGAAAAGAACATTTTATCCACTGGCCACAATGGCGGCTTTTCACGCTGTATCGTCCCCAACACACCTTATTAATCATGCATTCTGAGGAAACACACAGTTTATATAGTGTGCAGCCTCCGATCCACCCACCATGCTGTCACCTCGCGGCTTCCTCACGCTGGGCACCATATTTAAACTAAAGCCGCGCACACACCTCTCAGTGCTTCCAGCCCACGACTGCTGCACAGAAGGCAAGGTCCTGAAAGGCAAGAAAACTGCAGCCTCCCAATTCAGTGACGCATCCTTCGAACGTCTTTTGGACACAGTGGAGGCCTGCTGCGATGTCCTCTACCCCTGCTCTGAGTGAAGACCAGCAAGCAAAGTCACCAATCCAACATGGGAGGCAGTGGCAGCGGTGACCTTGCAAAAGAGATGAATGGTCTCATCCATTCTTCCAGGGTAAGTCACTCTTCTCATCACTCTCACACACACAACTCTCACAAACCCATCACACATCCACAGGGATCTTACACCCCAAGGGACAACACCACTAATGCCCACACCCCCTCACATCTCCATCAGGCTCATATCCTCTGGAGGTGGTGTCCTCATCCTGTCCATGTCTCCACTCACCACACAAATATTCCACACAGTGCCATGTGTCCTGTTCATGCTCTCTCCATCTGTTTTCATGCAGGAGAAGCTAGCTCAGAGCACAGACCAGGTCCCAGACCAGAGGTGGAGTGGCCGACATTAGGTCCCTCACTCACTTTGAGAAATGTGCCATCGTGCTGACTGGTGAGGACGTGAACCGTGTCTGCGGTGACGGTGAGGTTCCTGCCCCACATTATCGCTCTCTCATCGCTAATGTGAGTGTATCTCTCCTGCTTTTGACTCTGCTGCCATCACTAATTATCTCTACTTTAGTTCACAGGGAGATCTGCCAAGTGACCAATACTCTCAGCCAGCCCGTCCCTCAACTTCAACCAGCTCCTCACTTACGCCCAACGGGACACCCCTCCATTGGAAAGCTGGAAATAAGCAGCCTGGAAGACCCATCACAGCGCTTACCCACACCCTCCATCAACGCAGAGACACACACCTCAGTGTGATCTAGATCTAGAGCAGGCGCAGGTTCAGGACCTGGAGGTCACTGCACAGACATGTGTCCGCAGCAGGAGGAGGCAGGTTCAGTCAAGCTCCCCAGCACACGGGGGGGGCTGCTGCGGTAGAGGCACCTGTGAGGTCTGAGTCAGGTGATGAACCTCTGGCTTTGGCTATCCAGCTCATCCTGGAGAGTCAACAGAAAGCGTGGGAACATCATACAGAGCTGTTGGAAGCCCACAACAGAGTGGCAAGTGAGTCAGAGGAGTGCGTCCACCTGTTCTCCGATGAAATGGTGCCCACATGTGCTTGTAAGGAGACCACCATGGGGGGGATGGCAGAGGCCATGGAGACCCTGGTCCGGCAGAATGCAGAAAAATGCGCAGACTTGCACTCCATCACCGTAGCCATGGGTGAATTCCTATGGTGGCAATGTGAGAGGGAAACGGGGCACCTCAACGTCCCTCCAGGTGCTCCTTCCCCTCAAGGAGTCAGGCCGGGGCCCTCGGGCACCAGAAGGGAGGAGGAACGGCAACTGGACACCCCTGGGTCTTCCACTCAGGAATCTCAGAGGTTGTTCTCTCCCTCTGAGTCCCCTTTGCCTGTGACCCCCTCAACCTCGCCCTCTGTCACTGCAGAGGGAGCAGCAGGAGGACAGCCAAAGCAAGCCGGGCCCTTCAAGGCCTTGACTCTCCAGAGGACACACGCCAAAGGCATCAGAGGCAACAGGGCCAACCATTGCGCAGGCTGTCTCCACCCCTGCTGCGGATGTCAGGGTAGCACCTAGAAGAAGTGGTAGGCCTAGAAAATTTAAGAAATTCTAATCACAAGGTGTTGCACAGATGAACACACTTTGTCACTTTATAATCTGAAAATATGTTCACTTTCACTGATAAATGTGTAATGTTGTCTTTCAGCTTCATTGACAAATGTTGCAAGTCCTGCACTCCACCCGCACCCTCCCCCCCACCCTCATCTCCCTCCCCCCCACCCCCACCAACACCACCAACTAGCAGTTCAGCTGCACACAGCTGGCTCACAAGTGATTCTGGAGGGAGCGTGTGTGTGTGGCAGGGCCTTTCAGAGCCTCGTGTAAGCCTCTCCCACACACACGGACCCATCCTCCATCACACACATCTCAATGTCCTGAGCATTGTCAATGCTGCCTGCTGGGGTTCACTTTCAGTTGTCCATCTGAGCCAACCTGTATCTCTGCCCACCCACTGATCACACTCCCATGTAGCACCCATTCCCACCCAACACGGTTTCCTCCCACTTTTGTATTTAGAAGCATGATGTGTGTAACATTCTCCTTTAGCTCCCACATGCTTTCCCTTCCCCCTTTACCCATGTCCTTTCCCCCATCACTATCGACCTCTGGTATCACCTTCCATGTTCCCACCATCACCTAGCAGCCACAACCCTACCTTGATAAAAATCCCACCCCCATCCATACTGACCTCCTCCTTCCCATCCCTAGGGTCTGTGTCTGGCTCCCAGTCTCCACCAACCACCCGTGCCACCCCTTCTATCATACCATCGCATCCTCACCCTCCCATCCTACCAGCTCACTCTGCCCCCTCGCATTCTCACCATTCCCTCCTACCACACCCACCCTCAGTTCACTCCCCAGGAGGCAGTCATTGATTCCACAGATCCCTCCCTTGAATGTTCACCTGTACATCGCCCCGAACCCCCCTAACTTCCTCCTCCACCCTTTGTCCCTTCTTCTGCCTTCCAGTTTCCTTCTTCCATCCTTACTCCTTCCCCCCCCCAGACTGCTTCCTCACACCCCCAGACTCCTCCATTCCCCTAGACTCCTTCCCCCTCCAGACTCCTACTCACTGCAGTCTCCTTCCTACCCCTGGACTCCTTCCCCCCTCGGAACTCCTTCCTCCCCCCCACCCCGATGTCCTGCCTCCCCTCTCCTTGGAACTCCTCCCACCAAAGTCCTTTCTCTCTCCAAACTCCTTGTTCCCTCTGAACTCCTTCACCTACAGCTTCCTCACCCCTTACACCTGTATTCTCCCCCATTACCCCATCCTCCCCTGTACTCCCTCCCCACTCCCAACCTCACCCCCACAACACCTTCCTTCCCCCTCCCAACCCGATACACCTTCCTCTCTCTGCTAAATCTAGGCCTTCCTTTCCCACTCACAGCTGAACCTTCCTTTACCCTCCTCAACGATTATCCGTAGCAGACCACGGCCAAGACATTGAAGTCCTGGAGCAGATACTCAACGGTGACTTTCCAGGAGTTGCTTCACGATGGAACCACATCCATGAGAATTCACCTACATCCTGCGGGATGCAGTTGCTGTCGGGCTCCAGAATCTTCTGCTCCTCGGAAGTCCATGATGTGAGCAAGACCCTGATGGTAAGTCCCGACTTCTGCACGTCACACTTGTCAGGATGTGTTCTGCACTGGCGTGTTTTACCACGATGCCCGATGCCAGTGGGCACAGAAAATTCCGCCCTTAGAGTAACTCTGGTTTGATGGGCTGAGGCAGAGGGCGAAGTGGCAAAGGGAGCTGATCAGATGGTCTCAATATTCCTGACAAAGGCATTCATAAGCATCGATCATCAGTGTTATCCATTAGCCTTGGACAAATTATTCACCCCCTGCTCACCCCCACCACCAGCAACCCCCACTGCTCCCAGGCTCTGACCATGTTTGACCTGCAAACTGCACTTGGTGTTAACTCCATGTGGGAAACACCACGAAAAATCAACTAGTATATAATTAAAAGTTACATATTTTCATGTCATCTTTACTCTTTGCAATTGAAACTTTTCATGCTGCAATTACACTCTCCTGACAGTGGAGGTGCTGTAGTGCTTTCACTATTGGGATACTGGCCCAGATCTTCCAGTCTCCAGATCGTCGGAGACCGGATGTACGACTGAAGATGTGCATCGGAACTCCACATAAATCCTGACACACTGACCTCCATGGGAATTGCCTAGGAAACTTGAACTTCTGGTGGGCAATCCCCCTGTTCCTTGGGGCCCTCCACAAATGTCTCTGACTCTGAGTTCAAGTTGCAAACTTCAGACAGTTCCATGGTACTTACCTGGATGATTAAATCCTTGCCTTAAAATCTGTATTAAATAGAGATTAAATCCTTGAATAACTCATGGGTAAATACAGAACTGCCCCAGACCCCCTGACCACCCCCCCCCAAACTACCTCCGTGACCAAATCGGACTAGACAGCCCCACCCTTGATCAACCCCTGACTACTCCCCTGATGCCGCCCCCCCCACCCCCAACTACTCTCCTACATGATACAACCCATTTACCCACCCCTCCCAACCACCAGACTACCTCCTACAACTAGTGCCCTGATCTGACCCAACCACCCCTCTGGATCTTACCCACCTGCCACCTCACTCGCCTGCCATCTACCCACCAACCACCTCACCCTACCCATCTCCCATCTCACCCACCTACCCACCCTACCAATTCACCCATTCATCCACTCACCCATTCACTCACTTTCAAACAGGCCCTTTAAACTTACCAGACGACAGCTAGTTCTGTAAAAAGGAGGCATGTCCTGTCCTCCCTTGACCCTACTGTGATCCAATGGAGTTCTCCGAGGCTTGCTGCACTCTGCACTGCAGGGAAATTCGGGCTCAGAAGGCCCAGCAAGAAATGCTGAGCAGCATCAAGACAGCGGAAAGTTCTAGTGGAGCAGCAAACTGAAGATCTGGGCCATTGTAATTACAACATGACCAATGTATGAAGAAAGTTTCCATTATAAAGATGTGCTTAAGAATTTATAATAGGAATATCAAAAATAAGGACAGAGCCTATGACTTCAAAATGGGGACTGAATTATGGCCACACATGCTGCTCCAATTATTTCTTGTCCTTTAAGGCATTTCATGGCCGCATACATACATCTACCATTAGACAGAGGCTGCTGATCCCCATGTCTATGTGCTTAGGAATGCCATGAGTGGAATTCACTGTTGTCTTTCTCTGTGCAAGGTTAGAGGAGATCCACTAACTATGATCATTATACACCATGAAAGGCTCAATTATATTTAAGTATTTCCCAGACTTTTTGCTGGTATAATTATGGCAAAAAGGCACAAGAGCAGTTTTTACCTAACTTGCCAGGTGGAGCCCCAGTTTTGCACCCCACTCAAGTACTCTCCATTACATTTAATCTTGTCACTTTCTGATGGAAGAGTTAGGGTGAAGTTACCCCTATGTCTCTGATTTCACTTCATTGAGAGAAATTATTGCCAGGCTAGCTCCATGTACTGCAGGTTAAATGTCCAACCTTAACAAATGAACTATAATCATAGCTAGTAACACCTTGACAATTTGATTCATATTTGTTCGTCTTAATGTTGTGGAGGAAAGATAACCTGCCGGGTCTGGTAACAGAAGGAATGAGTACTAATCTTCAAATCAATTGAACAGCAAGCATTCACACCTTTTATTTGAATTCAAAACAGCTGTTAACACATTTAAACTGTAGCAAGCCTCATTAGTCAAAATTACATATGCAAAAACATAATGCCATCTGCCACTTGTTTAATCAGAATTCAGATATAAGAATTCAAGTAAATGATTTTATTTTTGCTTTTTGTTGTTAAACAATACTTCTTGTGATTCCAGTTAGCTGCAGAGTAATCTGCTGTTTCTATTGAAATACAGCTCGCAGAACAATTCCATTTTCTTAGGAACCTTTCTGAAAGTCTGTTCAAATCCTATCGTTTCCTTCCTGTGAAATGAAATAGAAACAAATCAACAATTATAGAGCCAGCAGTAAAAGCTAGACAGAGAGAGAGAGGAGAGAAAGAAATCTAAGCACTTCCAATTCCATCTGCTCCTAATGGGTACAGTGCTTATGTGTGTTCGTCTGAATGTCAAGCAAAAACAGGACCGTGCTCAGTTTTAATGCTCTTGATGGTCCAATAGCTCAGACAAGTATAGACACTTCGGTGATTTCTGGGATGAGAACCATACCTCTGCAGAAGGCAAGAAGATGGAGACAAATAAAAAAAGGAAATGCTGTGGTCAGAGACACAGACTTTTGCTGAAAAAAAAGAGACATGTCTGAGCTTTTTATCTTGCACTCATCTAGACACTCGCAAGAATATCAATATAAGGAGGAAAACAACAACTTATGCTGTATGTGAAGAGAGTGCTGATTGGTTGACAAATGGCATTGCCATGGAGAATGCACCACTGATGGTGACTGATAATTAACTGTCAAGAATTGTTTGAAATTTAAACCAGGCAGCTTGATCCTGATTGGTCAAGACATTGCCCTGAGGAATGAGCCAGCGAATGGCTGTCACTTAAATAAAAACAGAAAATGCTGGAAAAACTCAGCAAGTCTGACAGCATCTGTGGAGAGAGAAACAGATGCGTGAACCTTCATACAGACTCAAAAAATTAACGCTGTTTCTCTCTTCACAGATGCTGTCAGACCTGCTGAGTTTTTCCAAAATTTTCTGTTTTTATTTCAGATTTCCAGCATCTTCAGTATTTAGCTTTTATCTTAATGGCTGTCACTAAGTTTGTTTAGCTGAAACAGGTGCATTATGTGTATATGTTGTTTCTGTCTGCAAAGAACAGGGCCCTGTGTATTAATCCATGTAGCTTCTTGTACACGTAATGCACCATGTTGTGAGCCTGACTGACAATCTTAAATTGGTTGGCAATGTAATTCTTAAATGAACTGAGGATTATTTAGCAAATGTTGTCCAATCACGGAATCACATCTAACACTGGACACTGTGTTTTGAGTTTTACAAGCACGGGCTGGTTATGTACAGCCTGTACCCTGTCCATTGTGAACAGTGGCTGGAACATGCTGTTTGATACAATCCGCCTGCCTTTGTGATGTACAGCCTCCATACCCAGCATCACACTGGCACTGAAATTCATATACCACATTACTCATTTGTGTGATAGGCAGAAAGTCTTTTTGGCTTGACGGCAGCATCCTGTTAGTGGTGAATACCACTTGTGTCACTTGCACAGTAGCAGCGTGAAACAGCTAGCTTCACCAATTGCTCAGATTTTTGAGACACCTTGCCCTTCCAGGGTAACCTGAGGTAGACTGGGCACTTTTCAGGGCCAAAGGTGATAGCCTTAGGCCCGTTCATGGGTGTGATGATGCAGTGTGAAATGATCTGATCAAGTTAGCTATTATCCTGCAGGATGCCTTTGATGCTCCCTATTTCAGCCTCAAACTTGCATGGTAGGCAAATAGCTCGGGCCCTATTTACAAGGTTGCTAACAAGACCAATCTTATGGCAGGTGGAACTATAAGAATCCCAACATAGAAACGAGGAGCAGGAGTAGGCCATTCTGCCCTTCGAGCCTGCTCCACCATTCATTATGATCATGGCTGATCATCCAACTCAATAAAAGCAAAAAACTGCAGATGCTGGAAATCCAAAACAAAAATAAAAATACCTGGAGAAACTCAGCAGGTCTGGCAGCATCTGTGGAGAGGAACACAGCTAACGCTTCGAGTCCGAATGACTCTTCAACAGAACTGTGCTCAGCTATTAAATCTTTTATAATGGACCCTAGAATTTTCCCCACTACCAACGTCAGGCTGACTGGTCTATAATTCCCTGTTTTCTCTCTGTCTCCCTTTTTAAATAGCGGGGTTACATTAGTTACCCTCCAATCTGTAGGAACTGTTCCAGAGTCTATAGGATCTTGGAAGATGACCACCAATGTATCCACTATTTCTAGGGCCACTTCCTTAAGTACTCTGGGATGTAGATTATCATATGCATTGACCGGTGAAGGTAGGCTTGTGGTGACAGTGGTAGAGAACCCCGACTATTTGGTCAAGGAAGGGGAGTTCATCTGACTGCTCCATTTCAAAGGCACATTTGAGTGCAGATTGGAGTCCATGTAAGGAAATTGTTACATGCTGCTACAGATTTAAATATGGCAAATGTATATTCCACATATCAGAAATATGTGAGGGGTAGGTGGATAGGTGTGATTCCATCAAAGACATGTTTCTCATGGAACCCAACAAAGATGTTTGTGCAAGGTGGGCCTAGAGGCGAGGCAACACCATCTATTTGGGCACATATGATGTCATTAAAACTAAACTCAACTGCATGAGTTGCTGAGTTCATAAGTTCAATGAATATGGAATCACACAATGGTGGTAGATCTAGATCACCATGATATAGTGCTGCAGCACAAATATCTATGGCTTCCTTAAATGGAACATTGTTTCTCTTAACATACAGTATAAATTGTTGTTTCCTCCTTGTATTGGTATTCTTGCAAGTGTCCTGATGAGTGCAAGACGAATAGCTTAGATATGTCTCTTTTTTCAGCAATACTTAAGAATCAGAGTTATTGTTTCAAGTGGATGATCTTTCACAGAACTGGATAAAATTAGAGATGTGGCCATTTTTTAAGAGGGTGCAATGGGAGGGAAGGGAGAGATCGAGGGGGAGAAAAGAACAAAAGGGAAAAGGTCAGTGAGAAAGCGGAAGGGTGGGAGAGATTAAATAACAAAAAGGATGGTGATACAAGGAAAATGGGGATGGCAATGGGAAAAGTAAAGACACAAAAGTTGGGTCTAGAGGAGGTGTAAATAGGAATAGCAGAATTATCACCCACAATGGTTTGTTCAAAAAGGAGAGGGATATTTGGGAAGATAATTTAAGAAAACATCGGGCTAATTCCTGGGTCTTGGAATAGCCACTTAAAGATCTCCTGTTACAATAAAAATTACAGATCATTGCCAACTGTGCATTATCTGTGGAGTAAAACATTTTTTAAGATGGATCGCTCCTTCACCAGTGTTTACATAACTACTTCATTCATATCCTGTTCAATTTGGATTAAGATGATTGAAACGACTATAACTACTATCCTCAACTTACTTCATATGCTGAATAGTGTTAGTGCAACATATATATATTCCATAAAAGATATAAGATAAAAGAGTAGTCCCATTAGATATTTAACAACGATTCATATTTTTTTTAGTTTGAATAAAGGCCTACTCTAAGATAAGAACTTGTGTTTTTACTTGGAGTTGTGAAATGAATAAATAATGTAGGAAAGTAAAGCCTCTTCCAGTCACATGAAATAAGAACATTAGGAGCTTAGAGACTGAGAATATTTTGGCACCAGATTCCTCTTCATTTGCAGCTGGATTTTGTAATGTTCTGCATTATATGTCAAGTGATATACTATCAAGAGAGATGATACTGTGCTGTAAAACTATTTAGTTTTAAATCCCCAGACGTGAAAGTGTAAGTTGACAAACTTTGCCATCAAATCGCACAAACTCTGAGGTAGACTATCAGGCGGTTTTACGAACATGCAAACATATGAAATAGGAGCAGGAATAGGCCAATTGGCCCCTCAAGCCTGATCCTCCATTCAATAAGATCATAGCTGACCTGTTTGCGTTTCAAGTTCCACATTTCCATCTGCCTCCGATGACCTTTGATTCCCTTGACTAACAAGAATCTAACTCACCGTCCAAGGGCCCAAACACTCCTTTCAAGTGAAGCAGCATTTCACTTGCATTTCCCCCAACTTAGTCTACTGCATTCGTTGCTCCCAATGTGGTCTCCTCTACATTGGAGAGACCAAACGTAAACTGGGCGACCGCTTTGCAGAACACCTGCGGTCTGTCCGCAAGAATGACCCAAACCTCCCTGTCGCTTGCCATTTTAACACTCCACCCTGCTCTCTTGCCCACATGTCTGTCCTTGGCTTGCTGCATTGTTCCAGTGAAGCCCAACGCAAACTGGAGGAACAACACCTCATCTTCCGACTAGGGACTTTACAGCCTTCCGGACTGAATATTGAATTCAACAACTTTAGGTCGTGAGCTCCCTCCCCCATCCCCACCCCCTTTCTGTTTCCCCCTTCCTTTTTTTTTCCAATAAATTATAAAGATTTTCCTTTTCCCACCTATTTCCATTATTTAAAAAAAATTAAAAAAATACCCCCACTAGAGCTATACCTTGAGTGCCCTACCATCCATTCTTAATTAGCACATTCGTTTAGATAATATCACCAACTTTAACTTTAACACCTATGTGTTCTATTGTACTATTGTCGTTGACATCTTTTGATGATCTGCTTCTATCACTGCTTGTTTGTCCCTACAACCACACCCCCCCCACCTCTCTCTCTCTCTCTATCTCTCCGCCCCCCACACACACACCTTAAACCAGCTTATATTTCAACTCTTTCTTGGACTCGAACTCAAGTTCTGTCGAAGGGTCATGAGGACTCGAAACGTCAACTCTTTTCTTCTCCGCCGATGCTGCCAGACCTGCTGAGTTTTTCCAAGTAATTCTGTTTTTGTTAAGAATCTAACTACCTCTGCCTTAAAAACGTTCAATGGGCCCGTCTCCACCACCTTCTGAGGCAGACAGTTCCAAAGTCGCACAACCCTCTGAGGGAAAAAAAGTCTCCTCATCTCTGTCCTAAAGGGGTGACCCCTAATTTTAAACTAGTGCCCCCTAATTCTGGACTCATCCACAAGAGGAAACATCCTTTCCACGTCCACCTTGTCAAGATCATTCAGGGTCTTGTATACTTCAATCAAGTCACCCCTCACTCTTCTAAACTCCAGTGGAAACAAGCCCAGTCTGTCCAGCCTTTCCTCATAAGGCAACCCACTCATTCCAGGTATCAATCTAGTAAACCTCCTCTGAACCGCCTCCAACACATTTACATCCTTCCTTAAATATGGAGACCAAAATTGTACACAATATTTGGGATGCGGTCTTACCAATGCCCTGTATAACTGAAGCATAATATCCTTACTTATCTCTTAATAAAGGATAGCACTCCATTAGCCTTCCTAATTACTTGCTGTACCTGCATACTAACTTTTTGCGACTCATGTACTAGAACACCCAGATCCCTCTGTACCTCGGAATTCTGCAGCCATTCTCTGTTTAAGTAACTACCTGCTTTTTTATTCTTCCTGCCAAATGTGAACAACTTCAAATTTTCCTACATTATGCTCATCTGCCAGATTTTTGTCTACTCATTTCACTCATCTACATCCTCCTTATGTCCTCTTCACAATATACTTTCCTACCTATCTTTGGGCGGAATCATCCCAGATTTACACTAAGTGCAGTAGCGGCCGTGAATAAAGACATTTTACCTGCTGGCCACAATGTCAGGTTTTCACGCCATATCGTCCCCTTTCCAGCACATCCCACCTCATTATTAATGCATTCACTGGAAACACGCTGGATCGCTGGCAGGCAGCCTCTGATTTGCCCGTCATGCCATTATTTTGCCACTTCCTCACACCGGGCATCATATTTGAACTGGAGCTGTGCACACTTCTCAATTCTTGCCAAGAAGAGTGCAGCCCCTGATTCAGTGACGCACCCCCTGGGACACCTTCTGGATGCCATGGAGGCCCCCCTGCAATGTCCTCTACTCCTGCTCTGGCCGCAGGAGGCCCATCAGTCTCACCACTCCGATTGGGAGGCAGTGGTAGAGGCTGCCAGTGCCAACACTGTACACAAAAGGTCAGCCATCCAGTGCAGAAAAAGGTTGAGTGATTCCTTCCATTTTGCCAGGGTAAGTCAACTATCTCATCAATCATAACTCATCACTCACAAGCCCATCACACATTCACTGGTATCTCAGTCACTTCCAGCTCAAGGGACATCGCCACTCACTCGCTCTCACACACACCCTGACGTCTCCATCTGGTCTTATTTCCTCTGGAGACTGCCTCCTCATACCAGCCATGGCTCCACTCAGCTACCATGTATGCCTGGCATCCTTCTCATTTGGCCTGGTATGTGCCTTTCTCACTCCCTCTCCATCTGTCTTTATGCAGGACAAGATTGCACACAATCAAAGGGAGAGGTCCCAGACCGGGGTTGGGGGGGGGGGTTGTTGGGGAGTGGTGGGGGGGTGCGTGGTGGACATCAAGGTCCTCACTCCATTCGAGAGTTGCGCGTTGGAGCTGGCTGGAGAGTGGAACATTCCGGGGGTGACAGAGGCGAACATGGGGATCCTGCATCACATCATTCCTCTGTCAATGCTACACTGAGTCCACCGTTCTGCATTCAATATGGCTGCCAAGCACTGATAAGCTCTGCTTTCTGTCCTAGGCACATAGGCACATCTGACACTTTGCCCTCAGGCAACCTTGACCCCAACCCCAGCGCCAAGAGCACTTTGGATGAAGACACTGAGGGCAGCACTGTTGAAGACCCACCATGATGTTCACTCACATCCCCCATCAGCGCAGAGACACACACCTCAGTGGGACCTAGATCTAGATCAGGCTTGTGTTCACAATCTTGGTGGTCACTGCACAGACATGTGTCCGCAGGAGGAGGTAGGTACAGCCTGGACACCCCTACATCAGCCACTCAGGAATCTTAGAGGCTATCTGCTCCCTTGGAGTCCCCTTTGCCTGTGACCCCCCTCTCAACATTTTCCACTGCCAGCACAGAAAGAGCAGCTGGTCTACAGGTAGACAGCCAAAGCAGTCTGGGATCCTCAAAGCCTTTGTTCTCCAGAGGACACATGCCACAGTCATCAGAGGCAACGGGCCAACCATTGCACAGGCTCTCTCCACCCTTGCTGCAGATGTCAGGGCAGCACCTAGAAGTGGTAGGCCTAGAAAAGTTAAGAAATTCTGATCACAAATGTTTGCACAGCTGAACACATTTTGTCACTTTATGGTCTGAAGATATATCCACTTTAACTGAATAATGTGTAATGGTGCCTTTCAGTTTCATTGACAGGCTTCACGAGTTCTCCCCCTGTGCCCTCCTCCATCCACAGGCAGTTCAGCTGCACACAGCTGGAACGTGAGTGATTCTGGAGGGAGAAGTTTGTGGCAGGGCCTTTCGGAGCCTCGTGCAAGCATTCTCTCACCACGCGGAGCCTTCATCCATCACACTCATCTCACTGTCCTGAGCATTTTCAATGCTGCCTGCTGGGGATCCCTTTCAGTTGTCCGTCTGAGCTGTATCTCCGCCTACCCCCTGATCTCACTCCCATGCTGCACCTGTGCCTGACCAACACGAGACTCCACTCACTTTCCATTTGAAAAACATGGTCTTAGTCATGTTTCTCATAAGCTTCCCTGTCCTTTGCCCATGCCCAAACACCTATTTACTTTCCCCCATCACTGTGGACCCCCCTGGCATTACCTTCACCTCCCCACCATCACCTACCAACCTGAATCCTTGTGATATCAGGATGTCCAAGTGAATGTGCACTTTCCCTACCTTCCCAGGAATCTCACCCTCATCCACATTGACCTCCTCCTTCCCAACCCCAGATTCCGTGTCTGAATCTGTGTGCCCACCAACCACCCTCGCTGCCCATCTACTGTTACCAAAACACCCTCACCCTCCCATGCTACCAGCTCCGTCTGGCCCCTCTCACACTCACCATTCCCTCTTACTATGCCCACCCTCAGTTCACTCCCAGGAGGCAGCCATTTATTCAACAGACCCCTCACTTGCATGTTCACCTGGACATTCCCCCCTTTAGTCTCTCCCCCAGCCTCACTCGCTCCTCCCCTCGAGCACCTTCCCCTCTCTGAACTTCCTCCTCCCCCTGGATACCGTCCCCCCTCCGAACTCCCTCCCTTACACCTTCCTCCCCCCTTACACCTACCTCCATTCTTGCAGCATTCTCCCCCATTACACCCTCCTCCCCCATACTCCCTCCTCCCCCCATACACCCACCTCCGCACCTCCCAGACACCCCCCTTCCCCCTCCAAACCTCACCCCCGACATGTTCAAGTACCCCCTCCCAACCTGACCCCCCCCCTACCGATACCTTCGTCCCCTCCCCTCAACATCACTCTAGCCCCCGGTACACCTTCCTCTCCCCCACCTCACCAATCATCCATAGCAGCCGATGGCCAAGACCATGGTCTTCCAAAGCAGACCTGAAACATCAACAGAGACCTCCCACCTTCCGAGAGCTGCTTCGCGGTGGAACTGTGTGCACGTGGATCCACTGAGCGTGCGATGCACGTGTTCCTCCAGGGTCCGTTAGCTGCAGGGCTCCACATCTTCTTCCCCTCGGATGTCCGTGATCTGAGCAAGGCCCTAAAGGGAAGCCCTGACTTCTGCATGTCACACTTGTCCAGACATGTTCTGGGCTGGTTTGTTGTCCCACCGGCGTAATGGTAAATCAGACGTGAAGGGACGATGTTTGGTTGGGCCTTACTTTGTATCCCAGTAGCAGGATGCAAATCGTATTCACACTGGCCTCCAGTGGGATTCATGTTCCTCCATGGTGGACACCATTAGATGATCCTGCTGTGATTTCACCCCGGCGTTAAAATGATTTCTTCACTTCACACCAAATTCTCCTCACCCCCCTAGCCCGCCATGATCCTGGCCGCCAATGGAACTGGACGATTCCCCCCTTTGTGTCATCTGCAAATTTAGCTACCATGCCTTCACTCTACTCATCTAAGTCATTGATATAAATTGGAAAATATTGAGGCCACAGCACAGGTCCCTGCGGGACTCCACTTGTTACATTCTGCCAATCAGAAAAAGACTTGATTTCCGATACATTTACCTTTGCTTTAGTGGAACTTGCCAATCAGCTTTTTCTGACCAATGCCCTGCTGACATACGTCAGTTGACATATTGGCTCTGTCACCTCAAATGCTGCCATTTTATTAGATACAATTCTAAATTACTATATTGAAAATTCCATTGACCTTGCTGGACCAGCTGTATGTGCCCAAGAAGGAAGAGAAGGATAAAGGGTGATGTACCCCTCAGCCAGCTGCTGAAAAGCATATGACAGCATCTTCTACCAATTAATTCTTTGATTTTCATTGAACTACAAGTGCAGTATTCAATGGTTTAATTGATCTGTGTTTGATTATGTTAGTCTATTGACTGATCTATGTTCACAGTGCTTGATTGATTAAACATGGCTATAGCTTCTGAGAGCTAAAGGAAACAGAAGCTTCCAGAAAGACCAGAGAAGCCTGATCTGTGAACATGTGGGTAGAAATCCTGTGAATGCTGAGATATTTTAAAGCACTGTAAATAAACCTGTTGTAGACTTGGAACTAGTCTTATCTCTGCATTGCTCTGAGGTAAATCAGATATATAGGCTATATAACAAACTGGTGAATACGCAGCAACGAGGACTACCTGGGCTTCTTGAGAGCAAGATGGATGAGATTGGGAACACAGCAAAGTATAGGTCTTAGTCTGCTTTCCATTAGTACCAGATTACGTGCTACATGATACTGTACCCCCAAATCATCTAGTGTTCTTTTTACATTTAAAATAAATAGAAACTTATGCCTTTCACAACCACCAAAAACTTTGAAGTGTTGTACAGCCAAGGAAGTACATTTGAAATGTAACCACTGTTGTAATGTTCCAATTTACGCACAGCAAGCTCCCACAAACAGCACTCTAATAATGACCAGATAATCTTTTTTGTAACGTTGATTGAGGGATAAATATTGCACAATGGGGATAACACCCCTGCTTTTCAAAATAGTACCATGGGATCTACCTGAGAGAGTAGACAGCTCTTAGTTTAAAACCTCATCCAAAAGACGGTACCTCCAACAGTGCAGCATTCCCTCCGTGCTGCACCAGAGTGCCAGCCTAGAATTTTGCATTCTGGTCCTGGAGTGGGACTCAAACCCAAAATCTTCTGACTTAGAAGTGAGATTATTTGCCAAATAAGCCACGGCTGACATGTATGGAATATATGAATCAAGGAAATAATTAACAGCAAGCAACCTATAACAGTGTTGTAAAAGCTTTATGAGGCATAGAAGAACAAATGTGTTAAAGTACTCAGACATAGAGGTAACAACAGCTCACGGGGGAAATAGCAGATGAGTTGGAATGTCTTACATTCTTGGGCAAACATTCAATCACTCTTTAATAAAAGATTGAGATTGTAATGCAAATTTAATTCAGGAGAGATAGAAAATGATTTGCATTGTGGAGCTTTAAGGGAATGACTATTGTTTAGCTATAATTTTAAATGTGCTTTGTTGCCCTGCAATTTTAACCAGATCAGATCCTTTTATATAAGCCAAGGGAGGTGCTTCCTAGGATTCAGTGGAATGCTTATGTTCTTGTTGATTTGCATATGACAGACATCATTTATATTAAATTGGAATGATTGTACTGCCACACAAGAGTAATTGTATTTGCAGGAAATAAAAAAAAAACTAAACAACCATCATTTGCATAATATTTTTAACATTATAAAAGGCACCTGAGGGTTTCACAGATTCAAAACCATATTCTTAGCTGTGATGGACGGAGTTGGTGGAGATGTCTGAAAGCGCATCCATAGAGACACATTTTGAGGAGGAAAGTTTATTCTTGTTCAAAAGCTATCCAATAAGAGGGAGAAATCTGTTCCCATCCACAGCCCCACCCCCACTGTTGCCCCCATGTTTTGGGTGCAACATTCATGTTGGGATCCCAATTTTCAAGTGTGATATTACATGCATGATTTACAGAATCACAGAATCACGAGAATCACACAGTGCTGAAGTGGCCCTTCGGCCCATCGAGTCTACACCGACACATGAGAAACACCTGACCTACCTACCTAATCCCATTTACCAGCACTTGGCCCATAGCCTTGAATGTTATGATGTGCCAAGTGCTCATCCGGGTACTTTTTAAAGGATGTGAGGTAACCCGCCTCCACCACCCTCCCAGGCAGCGCATTCCAGACCGTCACCACCCTCTGAGTATAAAAGTTTTTCCTCACATCCCCCCTAAACCTCCTTCCCCTCACCTTGAACTTATGCCCCCTTGTGACTGACCCTTCAACTAAGGGGAACAGCTGCTCCCTACCCACCCTGTCCATGCCCCTCATAATCTTGTACACCTCGATCAGGTCGCCCCTCAGTCTTCCCTGCTCCAATGAAAACAACCCAAGTCTATCCAACCTCTCTTCATAACTTAAATGTTTCATCCCAGGCAACATCCTGGTGAATCTCCTCTGCACCCCCTCCAGTGCAATCACATCCTTCCTATAATGTGGCAACCTGAACTGCACACAGTACTCCAGCTGTGGCCTCACCAAGGTTCTATACAACTCCAACATGACCTCCCTACTTTTGTAATCTACAGGCAATAATTTCATTCAATATGTTAAGCAGGGGCCTAAAGCATGTTTTAGAAGCACAAATTGAACTGAACGTGTCCCGCACATCCTCACCTCAGTTTTTCTGAGGCCTAGCAGATTTTCAAAGACCACCAAAGAAAAAGTAATTTTTTAAAAATAGCCTTAATATAGAATCATGGTATCTGCCTCATACTGTCTTCCCAATCCACCACCCACGCCACCTCATCCATCCCTGCAGGACTGACCTAGACTTCAGCTCGACACCTGAGTTGGCCAGTACTGAGAAGATCAGCCAGCCAATTGGTGTCCAATACCGGCCCATATTACGTAGATCAAGCCTGAGGTCCAATTTGTCTTCGGGAGCCTAGTCTAGATGCGCTACATAATTTGTTCTTTTTTTTGGTGCGAGATGAATTTCCAGCCAGAGGTGTTTAGGAATGGATTTTCATAGAAGGAATCAAGAAGGCTGAAGGTAGAATGGAGACTCCACAGAGGAGGGAATGCAAAAGTCGATAAGACTTTACATTTTTTATACATTCATCAAATGTGGACATTGCTCTCCAGCATTTATTGCCTATCCCTGATTGCTTTTGAGAAGGTGCTGGTGAGCCACCTTCCTGAACTGCTGTAGTCCATGTGGTGCAGGCACACTCACAGTTCTGTTAGGGAGGGAGTTCCAGGACAGTGACCCGGTGACAATGAAGGAATGGCAATATAGTTCTAAGTCAGGATGGTGTGTGGTTTGGAGGGGAACTTGCAGATGGTGGTGTTCCCATGCATCTGCTATCCTTGTCCTTCTAGATGAGAGAGGTCATAGATTTGAAAGATACTGTCGAAGGAACCATGGTGAGTTGCTGCAGTACATCTTGTAGACAGTAGACTGCTGCCACTATGTGCTGGTGGTGGATGAGGTACCAACTGAGCCGGCTGCTTTTTCCTGCCTTTTCCCTGAAGGTTATCGGAGCTACACTCATCCAGGCAAGTGGGAATGTTCTATTACAGTCCTGATTTGCACCTTGTAGATGATTAACAGGTTTTAGGAGGGGAGTTACTCATGTTAGAATTCCCAGCGTCTGACCTACTTTTGTAGTGCTTATGTGGCTGCTCCAGTTAAGTTTCTGGTTAATGGTACCCACCAGCATGTTGATGGTCAGACATTCAATGATAGTAATGCCATTGAACATCAAGAGAAGATGGTTAGATTCTTTCTTGTTGGTAGTGGTCATCGGCTGTCACTTGAGTTCCAGAAATATCACTTGCCATCCATCAGCCCAATCCTGAATGCTGTCCAGGTATTGCTGCATGTGGGAATGGACTGCTTTATTATCTGAGGAATTACAAATTAAACTGAACCATCAGCAAACATCCTCACTTTTGACCTTATGATGGAGGGAAGGTCATTGATGAAGAACCTGAAGATGGTTGGGCCAAGACCCTAACTTGAAGAACTCCTGCAGTGATGTCCAATACTTAGGTACTTGGCCTCCAACAACCATAACCATCTTCCTTTGAGCTATGTATGACTCCAACCAGTGGAGAGTATTTTCCCTGATTCCCATTGACTTCATTTTTGTAGGGCTCCTTGATGTCACAGTTGATCACATATTGTCTTGATGTTAAGAGCAATCACTCTCAACTCATCTCTTGAATTCAGCTCTTTTGTCCATATTTGGACCAAGCTTGCAATGACGTCTGGAGCTGAGTTTAGAACATAAACTGAGAATTGGTGAATGGGTTTTTGATGAGTAAGTGCTGCTTGGTAGCACAGTCAATGACACCTTCCATCACTCTGCTGATGATTGACAGCACTGGGACAAGAATTGGACAGATTAAATTTGCCCTGCATCTTGTAAACAGGATATACTTGGGCAATTTTCCACTACATTGGGTAGATGCAACGCTGTACTACACTAATAGCTAGTTCTGGAGCACAAGTCTTGTGCACTACGGCCAGGATATATTCATTGGGCTCAGTCATTTTGTGATATCATGTGGAGTGAATCAAATTGGTTGCGGATTGGCATCTATGGTGGTGGGACCTCAGGTAGAAGCTGAGGCAGATCGTATATACAGCCCTTGTGGCTGAAAATGGTTACAAATGCTTCAGGTTTGCTTTTTGTACTCACATGCTGGCCTCCCCAATCACTGAGGATGGGGATGTTTGTGGAACCTCCTTCTCCTGTTAATTGTTTAATTGTCCAGCGTCATTCACAACTGGATGTGGCAGGATTGCTAATCTTTGATCGGATCTGTTGGATTTGAGGTCATTTATCTATACATATAGCATACTTACCATGTATGCACTTCACCAGGTAACTTTCATGGTGACCATCACTAGCTTTCTATTACAGATTTATTTAATTAACTAAATTTAAATTTCCCAGCTCTCATGTAGGGATTTGAACGTACATCTCCGGATCATTAGTCCAGCTCTCTGGATTACCAGTCCAATAACATAACCAATATGATACCATTCCCTATCATCAACATGTGTTTATATTTGGAACTTGGGGAAGTTGAAGAGGTAGGGAGGGTTAGGTCTATGAAGGAACCGAAACAATTTTTAAGCAAGGGAGGAGTTGGAGACCTAGGCTGGGATTGTACACACCCCTCCTCCAGCCCTAGGGTAGCCTGGGAGGCGGAGGGGCATGCCCAACACCATCCCACAGCCACTGGGATTTTACCTGTGGAGAGGAAGGTGGTGAGAAGCCTGCTCTTCCTTAGACCAAATGAGGCCTTAAAATGGCCACTTAAGGATGTCTACCTGCCAGCGCTGGTATTTTACCAGTAGTGCCTGGGCACCTCACCAGGTGGGGAGACTGCCAGTGGCCTCCCTACAGGCTCAGGGGTGGGGGATCCTCTATAGTCACTCTATGGCCCACAAAGGCCTCTACCAGCAGCAAGTGCCATCCCTGTTGGAAGAGACCCCTCTCCAGATTTCACTGAGGCCTCGGTGAGTGGCCCTGGTGATCCCCAACCCCACTTGCCTGCACTCTGGGGCCCTTCCATGCTGGCTGCTCTGGGACTGGCTGCAGCCCCAGAACTGGCCGCTGCTCCTGATGGCACTGCTGGGAAGACAGAGTTGCCAGCTCTCTGATTGGCTGGCAGTTCTTTGGGGGTGGGACAATCTCCCTTCAAGGGTTGGAAGACATGACCGAAGGCAAATATTTGCTTGAATAACATAAAATCCAGGTGGGGAACCATGACCAGCAGGGGCAGGGAATCCCCAAGTTTCTGACTAGTGGGTGGGGCCACAGCCACTCCATTAGATCCTGGCCCTGATGTGGGATGGGTGGTTTTTTAAAGGAGGAGAAAAGGTTAGAGGTAGAGACTTGGAGAAAGTACCTGGGCTCAGAAGATGCAAGTATGCAAATGAGCATTAAGCAACAGATTAGCCCTGGTTGGAGTAATTGGAAGAAGTGCAGTGAAGTGTTATGAGAGAGGAAACCATTGCTGAAACTGAAAGGAAGAGTCTACAAGACAATTGTGAGACCAGCCTGGTGCAGAAAATTGGGCAACATTAAGAAAAGAGGAATAAAAACTGGATCCTAATGAGATGTGGATGCTGAGATGGACGTGTGGAGGAGCAAGAAAGGACAAAATCAGGAACCAGTACTTCAGGGGGCCTGTGAAGAATGAGGGACCATCAAAGAACGTAGCCAAGAATAGTTTGAAATGGTGCGGTTGTCTATTGCGGAGAGAGAGAGGAAATATAGTGAGCCAAGTGATGGCAGTGGGATTGCCAGGAAGAAGGAGAAGAGGAAGGCCTAAGACCCAACGGAAGGATGTGATGGTGAGAGGCTTAAATGCAATGGGATTGGAAGAAGAATGAATGACTGACGGGGAGGAATGGGAAGGATAACCAACCAGCATTGTGGTGACTGCAAGTAAATTGGAGAAGATAAAGAAGGAGAAGAGGAGAGAGGTGGAGAATCTTTGAGTTAATCCTACCCTCTGGCATGTTTTTAATGTCATGCAAACATTTTTTTTAAATGCAGCAGTTCTGAATGAAAAGAGAAAAACACAATAATGCTTGGTCTAATCAAGTTAGATCTGCCAACTGATAGCTCGGAGTTCTGAAGTCAGGCACATTTACCACGACAATTGGTTGCGATCATCCGCTCAGCCCACCAACAGGGGGCCTCATTTCCTGCCATCGATCAGCGGGGAGCTATTTGTAACACATTAGCATATAATTAAAAGGCCATCCAGCTAAGGCTCTTGGAACCCCATCGTATCGTCTGTCCATGTCAGTGGGAAACATCGATGTGTTTCACAACAACACGGATGTGACATGTACTTGGCGACCTTCACTATGGGGGAACTGAGGTGAGTGAGTGGCAGCGTTCACCACAGCTCACCCATTTATAGGCCTCAGGGGTGCCAGGGGGCAGGGGCAACTGATGCCTGGCCCCAGAGGTGACTGTTGTGGGGTGAGGAGGTGTCCGGGGGCAAGTGCTGGCCGGCCTCAGAGGTGACTGCTGAGAGGGGGTGGGGGGGTCAAGTGCTGCTCTGGTGCTGCATCCCACACACAGGCAATCGAGGTGGGGGACAGGGTGAGCGAGGGAAGTGGCCACGCATTAGGGACACCCTGTATAAACTGACCATTCCTCTGCAACTGAGACAGGTCGGGTGCAGCCACAGTGATATGATTGGGGTTGGGTTCCCAGACTGCCCACGCGTGCAGGCAATGCAGAGGCACCAAAGGACTACCAAGAGCTCCATTCCTTACCCCACCCCCACCCCCCGGGTACAGACTTCGAGTCCGCCATCACTTTATTGGACCGTGGAGCAGTTGGACTTGTCACTGGACCATGTAGCAGTCACTGCTGGAGGTGCTCACAGCCCCTTTGCGATCTCAGCATCCCGGTTTGGACCAGTGTCCCCCATGTTGCAGGTTGACAGGGCAGCCGTGCAGCTCACTCATCTCTGGCCATCCGAGGGGTGACCAGCACTCTCCAAGAAGCATTAAGGGGGCAGTCACACAGGGCCAGGAAAGGTGCTAAGTACAGCCATGATAACCACATCTCTCACTCTTTCATGCTGCAGGAGGACCATGTCAGGATCATGGATCCTGGTGACCTAGCTGTGTGCCTGATGGCCTACAGAGACCATAGAAGACAGAGGAGAGAGCGACTGAGGCTCCTGTCCGCACAAAGGCAAGAGCAGTAACCTCAGGAAGAAGGGGCAGCAGGGATTCCCGTACCCACTACCCAGGAGTGACAGCAAGTCGCCTGCCATTCCTGCAGATGACTGAGAACTAGTGTTGCCAATAGCTGCGCATGTCTAGGGACCTGATGGCTTACACCTGCCACTTACCACAAGACTTGGCACCAAGGGAACATGGAGGGCATCCACTGCCAGTGGCTGTGAAAGTGACCACGATACTCAATTTCTATGCCAGTGGCTCCTTTCAGGGTTCCACAGGTGATCTCTGTGGGATTTCACAATCCACAACCCACAAATACATCCATGAGGTCACAGGTACCGTCTTCTCCATGGCAACAACTTTGTGCATTTCGCCCGGGCCTGTGACAGCCAGGATACAAGGGCCATTGGATTAGCCCTGATCTCGGGATTCCCACAGGTTCAGGGTGTGATTGACTGCACTCATGTGGCGCACAGGTCTCCATCACTGCACACGGTGAACTACATCATCTGCAAGGTATTCCACTCACCGTATGCACAGCTGGAGTGCGCCCACCAGGAACGCATCCTGCAGGTCTGCACACGGTTTCCAGGGAGTGTGCACGATGCCTACATCCTCTGTCAGTCACAGATCCTTGGAGCCTTCCAGGGTCCACAGAAGCTGCAGGGTTGGCTCCTCGGGGACAAGGGCCACCCACAGAGACCGTGGCTGATGACACCCATGGGGCAGCCTCAGGCTGCAGCGGAGCGACGCTATAATGAGGCTCATGCAGCAGCTCACAGCTTAGTGGAGCAGACCAACGGGATGCTGAAGATGAGGCTCCAGTGCCTGGACCGGTCTGGTGGAGCCCTGCAATACAGTCCGCAGAGGGTGTCACACATCGTCACCGTCCGCTGTTCCCCTTTACAACCTGACGCTGTAACAGGGAGAGGAACTGGCAGAGGGGGAGACAGAGGAAATGCACATCTCCTCCGATGGGGAGGACGCCAACGGGAAGGTGAGGAGGGGTCCTCAATGGTGACGATGACGGTGACGAGGCTCTCCCACTGGCCGGATGAGGCAGATGCACTCAGGAAGTTCTCATAGCTGCCAGATTTGAGAAGGATGATGACGACATGCAGTGAGGACACTCCATAGATCTTCACACAGCCTCTGAGAATGTCTGACTCCTGTCTGGCCGAGGGCAGCTTGCTTGAGCTCCATGATCAGGACCATCTCAGAGACACAGCCATGAAACTTTGGATGTATCTGATGCTGTGTCCACCTTCAGCACCTCAGCCCTTCAGGAGCTGGAGCACAGCCTCACTGGTCACAGATGCTGAAGAGATGGGGGCCAGCCTCACCTTAAAGATGCTGAGAGCACACAGAGAGAATGAAAGAACTCTGTGACACCTGCCCACTACATTCTGGCAGCAATGACCAGCACTGTCGAGGTGCAGGCATCAGTAATGTGTCCAGGGAGTGTGAGGCTGGACCATCACTGTGGTCTGAAGGCTGCACAGACACAGGGAAGAGGCCCTGGACTGAGACACCTGCCTTTATCTTGTGCAGAAAGGTTTCACATCTGAGTGACAAGAACACTGCTCATCAGAACAAGGAGCCATAGGCAGGGAGACATTCTTAGAAGTTTATTGGCAATAGTGATCAGTGTGTACAAGTGATTAACACCCGTGCCCAGGCTGTGCAACTAATTTTACTTAACCTTCCTAACCCTGCCGCTACATCTTGGTGCTCCCCGGATGTCCACAGTGGAGGTGGGGGCAGCCTGCTGACTGTGACGCTCTGTCTGTGATGACCTTGGCGGGCATCCTCTGGACGGTCGAGACCTGGAGGGCCCCGGCCTGCTTTTGGGATCCTGCTGTGTGGCAGTGGCAGCCCCCTCGGCCTGTGAAGCTGGATCTGCGGAGATTACAGGTAGATAGGATTCGAATGGGCCGGTCACCCCCAGAGTCACCTGGGCGGTTGGTCCCAGACTGTGCACCTTCTGATCCTCCTCCCTATGGGTGCCTGAGGGCCTCTAGCTGATCCTGCAGAAGGGTAGCTAGATTGCACTGCCCCACATCCCTCTCGTGTACATACTGTTGGAGGCCAACTATGGCATCAACGATGGAGTTCAGCCTGCGCAGCAGTGCAGGAGCGACGTCCAGGACCAAGGTCTCCATAGCGGTCGCCACTCTACCAGTGTTGTCCTCGGTGCATTGCAATGCTGGCACTATCATTTCAGCCTGAAGGTGGACGGACTCCTTGATCGTGCCTTGCAATCTGAGGAGTGCAGCGGACATCCCTTCCTGATGTTCCCGAGCTTGCCTTTGCAGCTCCTGCAACTGTGACATGACCGAGTCCAGAGGCTCATCATCTGACTCAGACTCAGCAACATTCTGGCTTCCAGCAGTCCTCCGAGTGCCAGACACCAGGGAGGTCCCTGCTGCCGCCTGCTGTGGATCAGAAATTGCGATGTGCTCACCAGAAGCTACTCTAAAGCTAGGTCCCACTGAGGTGGGTGTCTCTGCGCTGGTGGAGGGTGTGGGTGAGCGCTGTGACGGGACTTCAGGGAGGGTGCCTTCAGACTCATCTTCAGAGGTTTCTTCGGAGCTTGTTTGGAGGCCCTGGGTCATGGACTCTGCCGGCTGTTTGGCAGATGTGTCTGCGGAAGCAAGGGGAGATAATTAGTGCATGGCAGTGGCCTGTGAAAGAGGACACATCACTCACAGCTTGGTTATCTGATGGATGTTGCATTGCTGGATCCTCACTTAATAGAGCAACGCTGACCTCACCGTTAGCACAGGACCGGGCCCGGTCATTGCCAGCCAGCTGGATGGCTCTGTTTTCAAACTCTGTCAGAACTTTGATTTGCGGCATCCCCTCATCTGTCTGAGACCTTTCCCACCTGTTGTGTGTCAGTCTGTCCTGCCTGGATAGAGACGGAGAGAGTGTATTAGGAACCCTGCCGGACCTGATAATAAGTGTGCCTGGCCTGTGTGGGTGGTGAGTCCATTTTGTGGTGGTAGGACTCCATTTTACCCGCCTGCTACTGCACTTAGTGCAATTCTGGGAAAATTCTGCCCAACATTTTAGGGTTGCAAAATGCATAGGTTGAATGAGATGGATTAAATGGCAGGTTGAGTATTATCCCTGACATCATTCAGGCTCAGAACAACAGGCACGGATCCACTGTTACAACGGGGATAATTTGGAAGAGAAAAACAAGGGAGAGATTAGCAGGCGGAGAAATTATATAGCAGATGCTAAATTTTAACACTTAAAATGATTTCCACAGTCATAGAATCAACATGCAATATGGGCACTCAGCATCAGTAACTATGGTTAGTTGTTATGTCTGTGGTCTAGGCAGCTTTGACGATGAAATGAGACCAGACACGACATGGAAATAAAGATTTATTTGCAGCCTGTTCCTAGAACGTTCACAATAACAGAGACATAATACATTTAAAGTACATTCAAATACTGAAACAAATTAGCATTTGATGGCTTTCTATCGTCTATATTCGGAATGCAGAGAGCAATTTACAGTTTGCCAAGATAACAGCACTTTAGATCAAGTTCTACTGTGGAGATGTGGGTTTGTATTGGAGCTGTGTTCAGGAAATTTATTGTACAAAATGTCCTTTCTCATTTAAAGAAAGCACATTAGCATTTCAACAAAAGCACACACACACACAGCTGCCTTCATTTGACGTCCCCAAAGTGAACACACTCAAAAACATTGATTTTGTTCTGTCCTTGCCTCTATCAATTGGATCTTCTCTCGCAATTCTCTCCCATTTCTCTCTGAACATTTCACGTGCTGTTGTGAAAGATATCTTGAGTGTTGAATGGCCCCCTAAGGCGATATTAGCAGTCAATGCCCTTTGCCTCTGGAGAGCTTGCTTCAAATCCAGTGCTGGCAGCAGCTGAGGATTTCCCACTGAATTTCAGGGTCACAAAAGGAAATGAACTCTGACAGCTTCAATTCAATCGCAGCTGACACAACTCAGAGGACATTTAGCATTTCAGTAATCATTTATCCCTCGCCTCTGTTTTGAGGCTGCATTGTGTCTTTGTATTCTACACGCAGCCCAATTTCCTGCATCTCCCAGTGCCCACAGCTGTCTATCTCGTCCGCAGTACAAGTGTTCCTCTGTGTCTCTGTGTGTCTTTTCCAGCTGTAGTTACTGTCAAGCCTTTTGCAATGTTTTCCATATTTTGTGTCACTGAGCAATTTAAGGTCAATTTCTGTGATGAAGCATCTTCAGACAGCGTCAGACTCCATAACAATTCTTGTAAGGCTATTTCAAACACTTCTTTTTCCCCATGAAACAATGAACAGATGAATTAACTATATTAGTCAGTTAAGGCTTTGTGATTGTGGTTCAGTGCTGCTACAGCGCAGCGAACCCTATTGATAGTCATCTCAAGTCCTAGTAGATTCATTTGCTTCCATCAGAATTGATGCTCTGAGCAGTGCAAATGTTATCAAAGAGAGCACTCTGTCCTTTTGTTCCTGTGACCCGAGTTCAGTTGCAACAGACAAAGTGAGAGTAGGTTCTAACCTGAGGCCATTAATAGTCCAAAGAGAAATTAAGTGAGAGCAGCCTCAGTTAAATTCCCAGTCAACCACACAAAACTGTTGTGAATTTTGGCACAACTAGCAGACACCACACAGGGAACTTAATTCCCCAAGCTGTAATACACATCTGCGCTACTGAGTTCTTTTCCAATTTTCTTAGCCTTCTTCTGGCAACGTTGATACTTTCTGGGCCCTTCTGGGACCTGCAGCTCATTACAACCTTGATCAAGTAGCTATACTTAAAGCACAAGTGTCAATGGTCTATTTCATGGTGGGAGCATTACAGTCTGGCCCAATCCTGTCTTTATCTGGTGCCCACACACTTTCCTCCAGGGCCACTGGATAGCAATGAGAGTTGGAAAGCCTGACTGATTCCTTATTTCCCCTTTCATAACCTGACACTGCTGCCAAGTACAGTTGCTGCAATTGCCAAATCAGAACTAAAAATGTTATATTTTTCAGTCTTTTCTGGCCTTCCTATTCTAGAACTTTAGCCTATCGTGCAAGGGCAGCCCTTGTCAAGTTGGAGGTGGGTATTGATCAGGAAATTGTGGAGCCGGGGGCGCACTCCTGTCTCCAGGACACTTTTGAAGCATTTTTCTTTCAAACTAACCTTTCGATTGTGGAAAAATCTCAAGTGGAGCATCAGGGCCAACTCTTGCTTCTCATCTCTGCAGTGGGGCCTAATGCATGTCCTTTATATAAGTGGCCTCATGCCTAGTTTTGCTAAGTATCAGTGGCACTGAAGTTTTGCCTTGAGTCTGATGATTCCCAGTTTTCTTTGGGTGTGGGGTGTTGGCGCTCGAAATTGGCCCTTGTGCATCCTTTATGTCTGAACGTTGACCATGACCTTATAGACATAAGGAGAATGTATATTGAATATCTAGACTTTTTCTACTACTGGTGGGAAAACAGAAGAAAAAAGATAGCTTTCTCTTTGGCTGCTCAAAATAATCTTGGACAAGAATGTCTTCAAAATTTAAATACTAAAATACTCCTTACAATTGTAATTTTAATTGTTTAATTTTGAGTTTGGAAACAACACCGTTCAATCTAATTGTGCAAAGATTAAACATTAAACTATGTGGGTTGGCAACTTCATTAAAGTTGCAGACAGAAGTGAATTAATGCAGTGATATTGCACAGTCTAGCTTGCAGACTGTATAGATTCATGTAGAAGGGCCTGGCACAGGTAATTTACTAATAAATCACAAGTAGACCTCTGAGCGGCAGAGTACATCACACAGAATCTATGGCTGTGATTTGCACAGTGATTGTCTGGGCATTAATTTTGTGGGACAGTTTGCTCAGCATCTGTAGAATTTACTCAATTTTAATCTTGTTGATTTCAATGTGATAAAGAATCAGGCAGACTGGAGCAGAAATTGGTCATGAACAGTAGCACTAAATTGGCCACATTATTATCCCTGTTCTTGCTGGAATACATTGGTTCCCGATCCAGCAACACCTCAAATTTAAAATTTTCAACCTTGTTTTCAAACCTCTCCATGGCATCACTCCTTCCCTATCTCCGTAATTTCCTTCAGCACCACAACCCTCCCAGATAACTGTGCCCCTCAAATTTTGGCCTCTTAAGCATCCTGATTTTAATTGTTCCACCATTGGTGGCCATGTCTTCAACTGCCAAGACCCTAAGCTCTGCAATTCCCTCCCGTAAACCTCTTCACCTTGTGAATTCTCTCCCCTTGTTTAAAAGGCTCCTTAAAACCCACCCCTTCGACTAAGATCATCCAACCTAATATCTCCTTATGTGGTTCGATGTCAAATTTTGTTTGATATGGCTCACGCAAAGCATCTTTGGATGTTTTAAGGACGCAATATAAATGCAAGCTGTTGTGGCTGTTTTAATCCCACTCAGTATTTAAGTTCTATCGATGTTAATGGATCAGGGCAGTGTTGGAGGCTGTTGGTTTAACCGCAAAACCACCTGCTTTGCGCTACATGAAGCATTTCTGCCCAGTTAAGGATGGACAATTTGATAAATTGTATGGCTACCAGGTGATGAAGGTGAAGAGAGAAAATGTGACCGAAACCCTCTAAACTACTCCGTTGACAAATGTCGACAAATTCAGAAGCAATGTGGAAGATGAGGCAGCTGCATGGGCTCCTCATTTAGCGTTGGCCATGTTCTGTCATAACCTTCAATAGAAATATTACCTTTCACAGGAATGCGGCAACCGTGTGTAATCTGATGAATTAGTCATAAATATTGTGTTGGCAAGGGTGCAAAACATTCATGCAATCAAATGAGAAATAATTGCAGTGATCCTAAACTGACATTTCATTTCTTTTTAAGCACTTGTTGTGCCATTTTACCCAGCACCTTCCATCTGCTGTGTCAAACTTGTGCCCTGGTGTCACTGAATTAATGCAATAAATTTCAGATTTCAATAAAAAGTAAATTAGGGTTGTCAGCAAAGTAACAAAATTGGCAGCACCAGCAAAGAATCAAATGACGCATAGTTTGCATTGAATATTGATCATTGCATAAAATATACATGGCACTTGTTCATTCAATTTTGGGATGCTGTTCCCAGTGATAAATAAAAGAGGAACGAAGGTGAAGAGAAGATATGTGAGGGTCGCTCGAACCCATCCTGCTGACCATAGGAACCAAATCAGAAACAAAATGTATGAAGACAAAGTGGTCCATGCTCCTCCTAGGTACCTCCACATCCTGTTGGAATCTGTGGTTGCGAAAAGAAAAGTCTTCAGGTGGAACCTGGCTGTGAGGCCCTGGGAGTCATGTTAACTCGTCGCCAGACAAAAAGTGGGTGTCAGCGAATAGGCACCTTGCTTTATCCTGCACCGGATTTTCTCTTCCTTGGACCATGCTATACCTGTGAATTTTGAAACACCTCCCAGACTGTCCGGCCCCCACCCAGCCCAGGTAAATTCTGGCTCTCTTTTTGCTGTTTGTCCTAGACTTTAAACAAAGTAGATGGCACAAATTCAGTAAATCAGTTAAGGGACATTTGAGAGAGGTATCCAGATGCAGTGAGAAGTATATATAGAAGGAAGAAACAGAATGAGAGATGTGGGAAAAATCGACAAAAGGAGTGAGAAACAGAGCTGTACACAATGAAACATGAGTGTCATAGAGAAACGTTAAAGAGAAAACTATACAGGAGATGTGCGGGGCAAGTTTTTTACGCAGAGGTTAGTGAATGTCTGGAATTCGCTGCCAGAAGAGGTGGTGGAAGCAGGTACGATAGTGATGTTTAAGAGGCAGCTTGACAAATACATGAATAGGATGGGAATAGAGGGATACGGACACCGGAAGTGCAAAATGTTTTAGTTGACGGGCAATATGATCAGTGCAGGCTTGGAGGGCTGAAGGGCCTGTTCCTGTGCTGTACCTTTCTTTGTTCTTTGTTGTTGTGTGGTGAAAGATGAACAGAAAGGCATGGAAGGAGAGACAGAAAAGCTTAGAAAGTGGGAGAGATACACAAGTTAAAGAAAAAGAGACAATTCTTTTCAGTTTTTATTTCTGGGTAATGCTATTTGTTACGACAGCAGACCAACGGTACCAATTAACTATGGGCAATTTGAACTTTTTAAGAAAGACCTGCGTTTTTTTTTAAGAAAGGAAACACAAGTAAAGACATTGAGCAAAAGAAGGCTAATAATGTAAAGTGGCCATTTTCTGGAAAATCCCTATGTGGATTATACTTGACTAATTGGTCCTGAGAGGACATGGAATGGCGCACCTGAAAGATGTCATGGCCTTCTTCAAACAGAGATGCTTGAAAGGGAGATAGGAAAGATACAAAAGGCTGAACTGTAATCTCCTGTGGTTGTGGAGACAAAAGACTGATTTGCATGTCTGAGAAGAAAAGAACATGGACTCTGGGTGTGAGCTATAGGGCAGAATTTTTCCCTTGGTGGGTGGACTCGGTGGGGGCAGTCAGAAAGCCAACCACCGCTGCGCTCGGCACCCGGCCACAGTTTCACGCTGGGTGGGCCTTAATTGGCTGCCTGTGTTGGTGGGGGTGGGGGTGGGGGGTGGGAGGAAGGCAAGCAGGGCAAGTATGAACTTCACGCATGCGTCCGAGTGAATGTGTCATAATCTCCCTGAGGCACGGGGCTGCCTGGGGGAGATGAAGTGCTGTTAAAAATAAATAAAAAATGCCCCCTCATGTGACTCTGTCACGAGCCGGGACATGTTATTAATTCAATTGTAAAACTTATATTTTATTTTTATTTGCTTTCGGAAACCTCATCCCACCCGTGGATGAGGTTGCCAAAAAAATGCAAAGGCCACTTGGTTTTTTCACCTGCTTGCCAACCGTTAGGTTGGACGGGCAGCAAAAAATTTAGCTTAATTGATTATTTAATGGCCTTAACAAGCCTTTAAATTGCCAACCTAACTATTGGGTGACTGTGTGTTGGCATCGGCACACTCGGCCGATGTCAACATGAGGCATTTCATGCTCAAGCGGGTCCGGCGCTTGCCCGCCTGCTGAGGGAAAATTTCTGCCCGTAGTTTTTTCCCTTCCAGAATACACAGGGGCAAATCAGTTAAAAAGCTGGTGTGCTGGTGTGCGACTGCATGTGACAGCAAGTAGAACAAGTCAGTCATCCCACCTCCTGCAGCTTGCAGGAGAAGGATCTCTCTCTCTCGCTCTGTTGCTGAAGGCAAAGCTCAGCAGAAGCCACAATCTAAAGGAATTTGGCAGCCTTTCATCCACCCTGCAGAACTAAGTCTCTCCAAAATTACCTGCAAAACTGCCAAAGTCAGCTTTACCGGAATTACTCAATTTAACTCGGGCAATGTACCACCTTCTACATCTCATGAACAAGCCAAAGACTGACTCATGTACTTTTAAACTTTTATTTGGACTCTTAACTTTTCATTTCTGATCTGTGTGTATGTGTGTTGCATTTTTATTACTTTTCTCGGTTTTAGTAACTAATAAACTCACTCTTTCTTTGACTCAAGAAAGCCCGGTTAAATTGGCTCCTCCTAAAAAAATACATACTTTTGGACTGGGAAGATGTATCCAGAGGGGAAGGGATCCCTTTTAAATTCATCTTGTTGCGACCAACCAAGGGGGATGAATAAAGAAGGGGGAGCCAGCTCATTCCTCCTCACCCAGGAGCATAATAAAATTGGAGTTCCAGTTGGGAAATTAACAAATTGGGGGACCTCACTCAGGGGCTTGTCGTAACAAATAGAAAATCAATTACCTGTTTGTGAGACTCACTTAATGGCCCTGTATTTTTTTAGTATTCACCATTAGCCTAAGTGAGAAAAGCCTCGTTCAGTGAACCAATTCTGAGATTGGCGACTCCTCTGTATTGATCAGTGACAATAACTGTTAGGGCAAGTACCCTCACCAAAAGATTGCTCATCAGAACAATTCCCCTCATGTTCTACAGACAGCAATAAAGTGGCAATTAATGGAGTCAACATCAACAACAACAAAACATTACATTGGTCAAGTATCTTTAAGAATAAAAAACAATCCATAGTGCTTCATTGAGGGAAAATGGAACAAATGCCAACTCTTTAGGGAGGATTTAAATGAGATGATTGCCGGCTTTAACAACAAGGCGCATTTTAAGGAGCCTCCAAAGGCAAAAAATTAAGTAGGGAGGTATGGATTTTGGGCAAGGGGTGCGGGGACATGCAGAAAGTACAGTTAAAATAGCCAAGGAGTGGAGCAGAGATGGTGGGGGGAGGGCGCACAGGAAGTTACACGGGGAGGTAGCAGGATTGTAGCAGGGGGTAAAATGCAGGCAGGTGCTTCAAAGCAAAATTGGGCTCACACCTTGTTGTGGTTTCTAAATAAGAATGAAAATTTTAACTTCTAAATGAGGGTCAGGTGATAGCCAAATGCAATTTAGTAGAGGTCAGAATTTGGTTACCAGAGTTCCAGACAAGCTGTCACCCAAGAAGGGTAGATGTTGAGGGTCTGCTGAGGAGAATGTTGGAGAAATGGAGTTTAGAGGTGATGGAGGTTAAGCTCAGTGGATTCAATTGACAGTGGAGACAGATTATGTTGTAGTGATGGCTGGATGTGGGCTGGTTGAAGGATTTTGAAATTGAGCTCTGTCTCAAACAGGATGTCAAATTTAAGCGCAGTGATTTTGCTGGAATGTAGCAACAAGGGAGGGGGATGGAGCCCATAGCAGAAGAACAGAGGTTTTCTTGGGGACTGAGAACAAAATTCCTAATGTTCACTTGGAAGGAATTTTAATTAATCTATGACTTAATGTCAGACTGGTTGTCCGACAGCAAAGGGGTGATAATGGGCCAGGGGAGAGCAGTGAAGAGGTAAAACTGGCTGCTGTCAGCATACATATGCAAGCTGATTCAACATCTGAAGAGGCATCATTTAATTAAGGGAAAAGTTAGGATAAAGGGTGGGTATTTGTGTTATTCCTGAGGGGTCTCTGCAAGCGCAAGACATTGCAGGTGAAACACTGTCTGAATTTGGTGTGTGTTTGTTAATAGGTGTGTAATGGAGCAAAACAGTTCCACAGACCCTGACAATGGGGAATAGGCAGTGACAGACAATGATGTTATCAGCCATGTCGAACACTGCAGGGGTGTCAAAGAGAGTAATGAAGCATAACTTACAGTGACAAAGGATATGACTGGTGGGTTTGACTAGGATTGTATCGCACTATTAAGGAGAACAGAAGCAGGACAAAAGACATTTGAACAGGATTTGGAGTGGGGGAAGCGGGGGCACTGGACCAACAGGTGATACATTGAGGAGTTTTCAAAAGGAAAACAAGGTCAAAGGTTGTGCAGTAATTGGAGAGGGCAAATGGGTCAAGAGTGAGTTTTCAGCTGAAAGGTTGATGAACGGCATCTTTGAAAGGGAGAGCACAGAACCTGAGTAAATAGGGAGCTTGTTATAAAGTCAATTAGCATGGAAATGTCAGCAAAAGTAGTTCACTGAGGAGAAATTTGGTGAGGAGGGGATTGGTTGAGTAGCTGGGTGATGACCTTAGCAAAAACAAGCGTTATCAGCTGAGCAGAGAAGGGGAAGCAGGAGACAGGTCTGAATTTTTGCTCCTGGGTAAGGAGGGCAGGGTCGGGACATTTCCCAGTTCCACAAACTGGGCCTGCAAGAAAGTGCCCCGGAAGTTGTGCTTTCCATTCCAGGGTGGGGGTGGGGGTGGGGGGGGTATTCTCTGGGAGTTGGGCTAGGTGACCCTGGAATGATTGAGGAGGATGCCAAATGTGGAGGTGGGCTGGGCATGCTCTGGCACCGTGTTGAAGTTTAAAAAAAACATAAACAGCCCTCACTCCCCCCACACGCTCCCCATGCCCCACCCAGGCCAACCCATGACTCCCCCCACCCAACACCATGGCCCCTCATAGCCTCCATTTCACCTCATACCTCCCATCCAATCCCCATGGCCCCTCATTGCCCCCATGCCTTCCTATGCCCCTCATCCATCCCACCACTGCCCCTCATGGCCTCCATGCCCTCTAATCACGCTCTACCCAACCCAGGGGCTCTTTGTAGCCCTTATGCCTACTTAGTGCCAACTCCTGCCAACCCATGCCCCCACCCACCATCCTGTGCCCTTACATTAACCCTGCCAACTCACCCAGTATCCACCATGGGCAGACCTGAGGAGCCACGCTGAGCTGAAATAATATAAGGTTCTAGATGTCTATTGCAGACTTAAGAAAAAACCATGACTGCTACCATCTAGGAGGATAAGGGCAGCAGACACATGGGAACACCACCAGCTGGAAGTTCCCCTCCAAGCCACTCACCATCCTGAGTTGGAAATATATCGGCTGTTCCTTCACTGTCACTGGGTCAGAATCCTGGAACTCCCTCCCTAACAGCACTGTGGATGTACCCACACCACATGGACTGCAGTGATTCAAGAAGCCGGCTCACCACCACCTTCTCAAGGGCAATTAGGGATGAGCAACAAATGCTGGCCCAGCCAGCGACGGCCACATCCCGTGAATGAATTAAAAAACCCAGCATTCAGAAAAACATTTATGTTCCTTCAACTACATACTCCCTTATAAGAACAAACATTTCATTCATGTGCATGTTCCCTTATAAAAACAAGCATTGGAATTCATAGTCCCACTTCAAAATGCAGAATTGGACAGCCCCTCCTATCCATGGGATTTTCTGGTCCTGCCGTAGTCAATGGACTTTTGAATGACCTGTCGCATTTTCTGGCCTTTCCCCATGGCGATGGGGCAGTAAAGTTTCACCCAAAGAGTCTATAACTGCTTGAAGCTGTCAATCAAACTGTGAAATGGCAGGCACCCTACTCTGATAATGAATGTTATTAAATCAACCATTCAGATCTAATCCAATATTCATAGCCCTCAGGTTTCTGTCAACAAACAGAGTGAAATAGCAGCAACAATTTTGTTTAAACATTCCAGACATTTTTTTCAAAGATTTAAAAGCCAGGTGTTTTAAATGTCTTGACAGCTTGACAGTTGCCTTTGACGGTTCATTTTTACACTTTTTATAGTTGCCTTTGACAGTTCATTTTGACACATTTGGGATTTCCAATTAGCTTGACAGTTAAGGAACTTATGCACTTTTTACACACATTCATGCTTAGTTCTGGCAAATCCAAAAGGCACCTGACCTCTCCCAAAGGGCGCCTCACCTCTCCAAAAGGTGTACCTGGACCATATCCAAAGGGATACCCTACCTCTCCAAAAGGGTGTCCACCTCACCAAAGGACTCCACGAAGGTCAGATCTGCTTCTACCGGGTCTAACCTGTGCACATCATGTTTCACACGCCTGGGTCACTAAAATTAGACACGAGTGGAGGCAGCTGCTGTTTTACATGGGCATCTGCCTGCACAAAATGCACATGCGCAAATCCCAACCTGGGCTCATTCTTAACCCTGCAAGAATGGTAGGGGCTGTGTTTTCGGGGGTGGGACTTCCAATTTCCGGCCTCTTTGGGCATTTTTGCTGTTGTGAAAATCCAGGCCACAGTTCTGGTTTCGAGACAAATAAATTCCTGAACTCCTTGCGTTCAGTACAGTGCAAGGGTTTTGAGGAGGTAGTTTGTTAATGGGAAAAAAAGCAACAGCTTGCACCTACGCTCCAGAATGATCCTGGAGTAGTGGGATAATTGGGCTGTGGGGGAGAAGGTGAGCTAATGCTCGCTGTGATTGAGCAGACTTGGCAGTAGATGAGAATGCCTGCCAAGTGCATTAAGGTCTGTCGTTCAGCCCTTGGTTTTCAAAAGTGGTAACTCTTAGTTAAAAGTGTGACTGCTGGAGAAAAGGATGTTGAACAAAGAAATGAAGGAGCGGCTGAGCAGATCAACAGCAGTAGTTGCATTGCGGTGAGTGAAGGGCTAGAGGAGAGGGAGCTGTGAGTAAAAAGGGGAAGGGTGGGGATGAGACTCCAGGTGCAAACGGTAAGGGTACTGTGGATAGAGGTAGCTAGGAATGTGTGGTTGATAAAGAAAATGAGTTAGGCTCAAAAATAGCTCTATTGGGGGAGAAAGAGGAGAGAAGATCTTGGAAGGAAGTAGCTGTGCGACTTTGGAGGGCAGTTGATAATGTTAACAGGTAACCTGAAATTGTATCATAGAATTACCCTTTCGAAGAACCAAAAGCTAGGATGTTCACACTGAAAATGCATTAAATTGAAAAATAGGATTCATTTAGCATATTCCCATAAATGATGCAGATGAGGCTTATCTACAGCAAAAGACGTCTTGAGTTTAAGATTTCTATGTAAAGGTTTAACGAATAACATACTCCCTTTTAAGACTGCCATTTGTATTAAAACAGAGACATAAATTCCCTGGTGCCAATATAATTGTGTTGCAGATGCCGATCCATCTGTTCAAATTCGTTATTAGCTTTGAGACCCTTTTTTTGGCCATTAATCAGGCAGCTCCTGGCCAAAAGGTCTCAAAACTGATGTGTTGTAAGCAAGGCTGACATTCTGTCCAGTGAGGGTTTTCCATAGTTTTGAGACAGATTGCTGGTGACTTTTGAAGTGCAGCATTAAAATATTCTATTCCAGATGTGGTTAGATGAGATCAATCTTTCTCAAGTATTGATCTGACGGAGATGCCAAGTGGCACCTCAGCCTCTGTGAGCATGAGTCTTTTTTTAATTAGTCTAGGAGGTATTCAAACACCAAGATTTTCCCTGCAGTGGTACAATATATACGAGGCCCGGAATTTCCTAAAGAATTACGCCGTTATCCTTGCTATTTCATTATTGCAGCACAGACATTCCAGGAAATTATGGACTGAGTGACTTATGCCCTTACATGATTACTTGGGTCTTTCAACTCTGCAGAGACCTTCACTGAAGCAGTTTGAAAAACTGCCAAACATAAACATCATGAATCAAGAATTCACTGAATTAATGCTATTTTGATTGCCACTGCTGCTCTGTCCATTACAGAATGGCTCTAGAAGGCTCAGAATCAGTTAAGTATTCAAATGCTCGGCAAGTTGCCAATATCGAAGACATTCATTTAACATCTTTATCAGAATCTTTATTAGGCACATCTAGATTAGCTAACACTATACACCCAGGCACTTCATCTTATAGTAAACTTAGTTCCATATATGAAGGGACTGAAGATGTGGTGAGGAATAACCAAGTGTAAATTCCAAAACATAATTTACTACAATTAGGGTTAATGATCACACTCAGCCTAAATTATCTCTGAGTGCAGAATAAGCGTTCTTTACCCTGCTCACAGGATGCATTGTAAAGCAGCATGAATGCGAATTTCCTGCCAGTCGTAATGCTTTTAGTAAAATATGTGAAAAAATACATCAGCCCTGAAATTCC
Source organism: Carcharodon carcharias (assembly GCF_017639515.1). Taxonomy (NCBI): domain Eukaryota; kingdom Metazoa; phylum Chordata; class Chondrichthyes; order Lamniformes; family Lamnidae; genus Carcharodon; species Carcharodon carcharias. The sequence goes on from NC_054476.1 coordinate 167,942,801, forward strand.
GAATAGCCAAAAGTGAATAGTCATCCTATCATTGATATTACAGGCTGTGAACTGAATTTTCTGAGCTGAAAAGAGGAAAATAGAGGGTGGTGAGGCCTACCACCCCACCCTAAGCTAAATTTCCGCTCCCTCCACCCGATTCGCCATCTCTACCAGAAATGTGGCTGGCTGTTCCCCTTCTTGCCATTTTTGTCACCCTTGGAAGAGCGGGGGGAGAGGTTGGGCTTGGGGGACAGGGGGAAAACCTTGGCATCCCATCTCATTTCTATCTATCCTGTTACTGCCACTCCCAAGAACGGCCTGGTGGAAGATACTACCAAGCTCAGTGAAACAAATGCCCCAAGTGTTGGCAAAAGACAGTGGGCTTAGCAAAGATTTCTCCTCCCTCCAATCTGGGTCTCAAAACACTCAGCATTTTAGGTCTCACTCTCAGCTGATGCTGACAAACTTGTAGCCCCTGCCGCTATTGGGCTTCGCTGTCTCCTTTAAATCCCTCACTGACTCTTCGGGTATGGGGTGATCCCACCCAATGTTCTTCAGTCACACTAGTGTATTCCCTCTTGGCTGTGAGAAATTAATAAGAAATGATTAGCTCAGATCTTAATTACCATAGAATCACAGAATCTTTACAGTGCAGGAGGCCATTCAGCCTATTGAGTCTGCACTGGATCTCTGAAAGAGCATTCCACCTAGTCCCACCCTCCTACCTTATCCCCGTATCCTTACACATTCTTATATTTTCAGATGGCAATCCAATTTCCTTTTGAATATCTCGATCAAACCTGCCTCCACCACCCTTTCAGGGTGTTTGTTCCAGACTCCAACCACTGTCTGGGTGAAAAATCTTTTCCTCACATCACATTTACCCTTTTCACCAATTATTTTGAATCTATGCCCTCTAGTTTTTGCTGCTCTGTTGAGTGGGAGCAGTTTCTCATTATTTATCCTGTCCATACCCCTCAGGATCCTAAACACCTCTATCAAGTCTCCTCTCAGCCTTCCTTTCTCCAAGGAAAACAGTCCCAACATCTTCAATCTATCCTCATAGCTACAGTTCTTCATCTCTAGAATCATTCTTGTGAACCTCCTCTGTACTATCTCCAATGCCTTTGCATCCTTCCTCAAGTATGGCAGCCAGAACTGGACACAGTGCTCCAGATGAGGCCTAACTAGTGTCTTATACAAGTTCAACATGACCTATTTACTCTTGTACTCTATGCCACTATTAATAAGCCTAAAATACTATTTGCTTTATTAACTGCTGCCAACATGGCCTGCCATCCTCAATGACCTATGTAGCTATTAACCAAGGTCCATTTGTTCCTGCACCTCCTTTAGAGTCACTCCCTTTATGTTACATTGTCTCACCATATTCTTCTTACCAAAATGGATCACCTCACACTTCTCTGTTTTGAACATTATCTGCCACTTGTCTGCCCAGTCCACCAATATGCCTATGCCCTTTTGAAGTTCAAGACTGTCCTCATCACAGTTGACAACATTTCCAATCTTTGTTTCATCTACAAATTTTGAAATCATGCCCTGCACACCACAGTTTAGGTCATTAATATGTATCAGGAAGAGCAAGGTTTCCAACACTGACCCCTGGGGACCTCCACTACAAACCTTCCTCTAATCTGAAAAATATTTATCTCACATTATCATATTTGTCGCATTTATCACTACTCTTTGATTTCTATCTCTTATTTTGCAAATCAAATACTTCCATTCTGATGCTGGCCCATGCTAAGTAAAAGCTAACATTCACGTTTAGTATTTCTCTGCTAACCCACAGTGCAGCATTCTCTTGGGTACTGCCTTTGGTATACAGATATCTATTGATTTTTTTTCATGCAATGAATGGTGGTTTTCCCAGTGTTGTTTAAACTTACAATTGATCTTTGGATTTCTATGTTCCGTGCCTAGTTTCTATTCTCAGTGTATCTCGCCTGACTTGGGTTTGTACACTTTTCTTTATCTTTCTGCAATTCTCAACTCTCTCAGTTGCTGGTGAAAATAAATGCTAAAGGTATCATTGGAGCCCGAATCAAACCTATGGGGAAGAATTTTCCCACCGTTGCGGGGGAAGTGCAGGAGTGGGCGCTGATCGGTGGGGGGGGAACGCCACCATTTTACGTGGGTGGGTCAATTAATGCCCGCTCATCATGATGTCTGCCAGGAAGAAATATGCGCTCCCTGTTTGGGTGGGGGGTGTTGGATTCCCTCAGCCGGGAGTGCCCTCTTTCGCGCTTGCGCGTGAAAGAGCGTGCTCATCACCCTGAGGCTAAGTGCTGCCTCAGGGAGATCGGCGCCAAATTCAAAAATGGTCAATGCACAAAATTAAAATTTCCCTGACCTGTCCCCTCATGTGACACTGTCACATGGGTTGAGACATGTACATCAATTTCATTCAAACTTCTACTAAATTTTTAAAAAGCTACATGAAACCTCATCCTGTCCGTGGATGGGGTTTGATGCTTTTTCTGAAGCCCGCCAGGGCTCCCGGCCTACCCGACAATCTTAAGGTTGGATGGACAGGTCCATTGACTAGTTCAATTACTTTTAAATGGCCTCAATTGGCTGTTGACAGGTCGGCGGGTGCACAGCTGATTCAGCAGCACCCCTGCCGACCTGCAAATTGAAATGACGCGGGGTGACTTCAGGAGTTCCGTCCAATGACATCCCGCATCATTTTACATATCGGCGAGCGGGCCCCGCCCCCTGCTCACCAACTTCAATATCCTGGCCCATGGTGTTTGGTGTTTATTCAATCAGACTGAGAGATGAAAACATAAACAAGTGGGGCACAAAATTGGGCTCCATAGCACCCCTGGAAGCCCTACAGGCCTTAAATGGCACCGGTCACTCTTCTGGTCACTTGTAATGCAGCAAAAATAGAGTCCCATGTTGGAAAGGGCACTAATTCTGGCATGCCTTACACACACCAGATACATCAAAAGAGATGCTATCATGATGCCAAACAGGCATTCCCATGGATTTGACATTAACTTGGTCTGTGCACGTCCACTGAATGCCTATGCTAATCACTCACAGCTGAACATATGTTCAGTCATATGAGGGATACCAACTAGCCTTAGTTAAAGGGCCAGCCACCAACTTGCAGGCAAAATGCTTTTGACTTACTTCTGCTTAGGAAATTTTGGGGAAGTACTATGGATTATCTTTGGAGGTGTTTTGGGGAACTGCTGCATATATTCAGGGAGACAACTGGATTGGTGACAACTGCCCACAAGGTGTGGAGACTGTGGTTGACACGCCTCTGGGTGACATGACCAGCAAATGGGGTGAAAACTGTAGAGGGGAAGCTCTGTGAATAGGGAGGAGCAACAAGGCAATCTGTACAGGGCTCTACCCAGCATGGGCATCTCCTAACTCCACCACATCCAGGAGCATTGCCCAAGGCAATTCAGGTTCAACAAAGAGATGATTATTGGAACTGTACCAGTTCCTCAACTCAACCTGGAGCCTCACACCAGGGTGTGGTTAACACTGACCATGACTGTAAAGGTCACACTGTTGTTAAACTTTTAGGGTTTAGATCTTTCCAGACAGGAGTGAGCAACATTTTAAACATCTGCCAGTACGCCGTCCATTGATGCATCTGAGAGGCCATTTATGGCAGGGGAGCTGAATGCAATGTTTTTTTCCTTTAGCACAGGGAAGTAGGATGAAAAAACTCATGGCTCTGTGAGGATAATGGGATTCCTGATGCAGGGAGCCATCAACAGCACATTTGGCACTGCAAACCCTGCCTGTACAGTATAGGAACCACAATGACTGCCATTCTACCAATGTGTAGTTGGTAGGTGTAGCGATTATTGTTTTATTTAGCGTGTAATGTAACTTTAAGAATAATACCTGTCAGGAAAGATCACATAAGAACATAAGAACCAGGAGTAGAGGTAGGCAATTCAGCCCCTCGAGCCTGCCCCGCCATTCAATACGATCATGGCTGATCTCATTTTGGCCTCAACTCCAATTTCCCGCCCTCTCCCCATAACCTTTCAACCCGTTACTAATTAAAAATCTGTCTATCTTCTCCTTAAAGTTATTCAGTGTCCCGGCATCTACTGCACCCTGAGGTAGTGAATTCCACAGATTCATAACCCTTTAAGAAAAGTAATTCCTCCCCATCTTTGATTTAAATCTACCACCCCTTAGCCTAAAACTATGGCCTCTCATTCTAGAATGCCCCACAAGGGGAAACATCCACTCCACTTCTACTTTGTCTATTCCCTTTAGCATCTTATATACCTCAATTAGATCTTCTCTCATCCTTCTAAACTCTAGCGAGTATAGACCTAAACTGCTCAATCTCTCCTCATAAGACTAGCCCCGCATCTCTGGAATCAACCTAGTGAACATCCTCTGAACCGCCTCCAATGCAACTACATTCGTCCTCAAGTAAGGGGACCAAAACTGTGCACAGTACTCCAGGTGCGGTCTTACCAATGCCTTGTACAGTTGCAACAACACTTCCCTATTTTTATACTCTATTCCTTTAGCAATAAATGCTAAAATTCTATTTGCCTTCCTTATTACCTGCTGTACCTGCACACTAGCTTTCAGTGATTCATGCACGAGGACACCCAGATCCCTCTGCACTGAAGCATTCTGAAGTTTCTCTCCATTTAAATAATAAGTCGTCTTTTTATTCTTCCGACCAAAATGGATAACCTCACACTTATCCATGTTTATCTCCATCTGCCAAATTTTGGCCCATTCACCTAACCTGTCCATATCCATTTGTAACTTTCTTATTTCTTCATTGCAACTTACTTTCCCACCTATTTTGGTGTCATCTGCAAATTTAGCTATAGTACCTTCTCCCCCTGAATCCAAGGCGTTAATATAGATTGTAAATAGTTGGGGCCCAAAGACCGAACCCTGTGGCACCTCACTAATTACAGTTTGCCATCCAGAAAAAGACCCGTTTGTCCCAACTTTTTGCTTTCTGTTGGTTAGTCAATTCTCTATCCAAGCTAATATATTATCCATGATCTCTAGTAACCAATAGGAGAGTAGTGCGGGCTACCTCAGCAAAGAGTGTAGAGATAAGATTGGAGCTGAAAGCATACATGTAATTGCTGCTGATATTGTAAATAAACTTAATGTTTAAGAAGCATCTGCAGTTCAACTCTATTACTGATGGTACAACTTGGCCACCCTACAACAAACTGGCAATGAGAATAAAACAGGATTGAACAGAAGAGGTCAAATTAAAAAGAAATCGACACTGTTCCTCACCCGGTGTTTGTAAGTAGCGAGCTCTGTTAGAATTGAAGAAGTTATCCTCTCTCAGCATTTCACAACTTGGGAGAATTGATCCTTTTGAACCAGCCACAGATGATTGGTCTCAATATATACAATGCCTCACGTTCTTTTCTCAAGTGAAAAAGATTACCAGGGAGGAGAAGAGGTGATCGATCCTCTTGAGTACTTGGGGGAGCAAAATCTACAGCTTAGTTTGAAGTTTGACGGCATTCAGTGCCCCAGATTCAAAGAATTTCGATGAATTTCTGGACTTGTGAAGGGTCATTTTCAACCCAAGCCCACGATGCAGAGGGTCAGGTTTAATTTGTGAAATAGATTCCCCCCCCCCGGGTGAGATAATTGCATGTTATGTGGCAAATTTGAAGCAGCTAATGGAACGTTGTGAGTTTAGTACGACTCTGAATGACAAGCTCAGAGATCATTTAGTGTGTAGTATGCAAGAGGACAGAATTAAGAAAAGATTATTGTCCGAAGTGAATCAGGGTTTCAAGAATGCACTCGAGATAGCGCTGGCCATGGAAAGCGCAGTAAGAGATTCAAAAGCAAGACAGGCTGCGTAGAATAGCACCATCCTCCACATTGGACAGGAAACCTCAGCCGAAAGTGGTATGAAAAAGCAAGACTCTGCTGAGAAGCGGGAAACAGCTTCCGCTAGTTAAAGAATAAAGAAAAGTAACTTAGCAGCAAGATCAAAGAGTAATTTTAATAGAGGTGAAAAAAAGCAGTCTTTTAGCGATTGGCAGTTTTTAAAAATCGAATGCTACTATTGTCACAGAAATGGACATATAATGAGGCAGCTCAAGGAAAGATTCAAGCAGACTTGTAAACAAAAGAAGAAGCCCAATGAAATCTACAATGTAGAAGAGTCTGAAACAACAAAATCTGAAATTTACTCGTTTAATCTGAAAGTTGGAAAGACAACCAATATTTGTCACAGTGAAAGTAAGTGGCAAACCTGTTAAAATGGAAGTGGACACAGGAGCTTCCATTACAGTAACTGGGGAACATATCTTCAGACATGTGAATAATGGTGAACATCAATTAAGTTTAGAACAAACAGCAGCCAAGCTAAAAACATATATGGATGAAGACGTTCAAGTGAAAGTCATAAGCAGAATAACTGTGCATTATGGGAGCTGATTGACATAGCTACCAGTGTTGGTATTGAGAGGCAGAGGACCACACCTTCCAGGGCAAAATTGGCTAAGGGAAATCAACCTTGCTGGGTCACTGAGACTCCAAAAGGAAGCTAGAAGTGTTCCTATTTTGAAAAAGGAGTGTGTAAGGACTCAACAACCTGAAAAAATGCAGGCTGTCTTAAACCAAACCTTGGAAGAACAGAAGAAACTGGAAGAGACCCTTCTTGATGACAGAGTTCGAGACGAGGTGAGAAACCTTCACAGGGAAAAAGAAAACCTGTTGAAAGACCTTCACATACAAGATTCCCTCAGGTCAAAGTTCGTACCTCTGGAAATGTATGAAGAGAAACAGAAAGAATACAGCAGTTCTCTGAACAAACTGAAGAGTGAGTTGGCAGAGAAGACACAACAATGCTCAATTTTCCAGGAGGCAGCAAACAAATACAAAAAAAAGATGGAAGAGCTGAAGAATCAGCTAATTGAAGCCAAAGAGGCTTTGGAAGCAAAAGTCACAGAATTTCCCAAAATGCGAACAGACAACGAAATGTTGGGAGACTCATCCACTGAGCTCAGACAAGTTGAGCTTACATCTGAGAGAAGTCTGGCAAATAATGGAGTCAAAAAGAAAGCCGAGATTAAAGCCTGCTCCAGAAAGAAGAAGCATGTAGAAAGAAGATACAGAAATACTAATAGGGCTTTAACCCTGGCAGCATACAAATACACTTTCACACATAGGGCTGGCAATCAAATCGGCTAAACGCCGATGCCCTTAATTGTTCTGCCTTTACAAGAAAATGATGAGCACATCCCAGTTCCACAGGAACTTATTTTACTGTTGAATTTCTTAGATTCCTCACCAATAAATCACCTGGGCCAGATGGATTACACCCCAGAGTTCTGAAGGAGATAGCTGAAGAGATAGTGGAGGTGTTAGTGGTGATCTTTCAGGAATCACTGGAGTCAGGGAGGGTTCCAGAGGACTGGAAAATCGCTAATGTAACCCCCCCGTTTATGAAAGGGAGTGAGGCAAAAGACGGGATTAGCCTGACCTCGGTCGTTGGTAAGATTTTAGAGTCCATTATTAAGGATGAGATTTCAGAATACTTGGAAGTGCATGGTAAAATAGAGCAAAGTCAGCATGGTTTCATCAAGGGGAGGTCATGCCTGACAAATCTGTTAGAATTCATTGAGGAGGTAACGAGTAGGTTAGACAAAGGAGAGCCAATGGATGTTATCTACTTGGACTTCCAGAAGGCCTTTGACAAGATGCAGCACAGGAGGCTGCTCAGTAAGATAAGAGGCCATGGTGTTAGAGGCAAGGTACTAGCATGGATAGAAAATTGGCTGTCTGGCAAGAGAGAGAGAGTGGGGATAAGGGAGTCCTTCTCAGGATGGCGGCCGGTGACTAGTGGAGTTCTGCAAGGGTCAGTGTTGGGACCACAACTTTTCACTTTATACATTAATGATCTAGATGAAGGAACTGAGGGTATTCTGGCTAAGTTTGCAGATGATACAAAGATAGGTGGAGGGACAGGTAGTATTGAGGAGGCAGGAAGGCTGCAGAAGGATTTAGACAGGTTGGAGAATGGGCAAAGAAGTGGCAGATGGAATACAACGTGGGGAAGTGTGAGGGTCATGCACTTTGATAGGAAGAATAGAGGCATAGACTATTTTCTAAATGGGGAGAGAATTCAGAAATCTGGAGTGCAAGGGGACTTGGGAGTCCTAGTCCAGGATTCTCTTAAGGTTAACTTGCAGGTTGAGTCGGTAGTTAGGAAGGCAAATGCAATGTTGGTATTTATTTCAAGAGGACTAGAATATAAAGGCAGGGATGTGCTGCTGAGGCTTTATAAGGCTCTGGTCAGACCACATTTAGAATATTGTGAACAATTTTGGGCCCCGTGTCTCAGGAAGGATGTGCTAGCCCTGGAGAGGGTCCAGAGGAGGTTCACGAGAATGATCCCAGGAATGAAAGGCTTAACATATGAGGAATGTTTGAGGACTCTGGGTCTATACTCGATGGAGTTTAGAAGGATGAGGGGGGATCTGATTGAAACTTACAGAATACTGAAAGGCCTGGATGGAGTGGTCGTGCGGAAGAAGTTTCCATTAGTAGGAGAGACTAGGACCCGAGGGCACAGCCTCAGAGTAAAGGGAAGACCTTTTAGAACAGAGATGAGGAGAAACTTCTTTAGCCAGAGAGCGGTGAATCTATGGAATTCATTGCCACAGAAAGCTGTGGAGGCCAGGTCATTGAGTGTATTAAGACCGAGATTGATAGGTTCTTGATGGGAAAGGGGATCAAAGGTTACAGGGAGAAGGCAGGAGAATGGGGTTGAGAAACTTATCAGCCATGATTGAATGGCGGAGCAGACTCAATGGGCCAAATGGCCTAATTTCTGCTCCTATGTCTTATGATCCTTTGGTCTTATGGTATGTACTCAACAAATCAGAGACTGGACAAGTTGGGACACAGTCCTATCTCAAGTACAAGAACAAGTGCCACATGGTTGATCACAAGAGCCTGCATCTGATGAAATGAAACCATACTTCAACAGAAGACATAAAATAACCAGTCAGGATGGGACCTTGTTGTGAGGAGCATGAGTGATAGTTCCTCCAAAGGGAAGGGAGCCACTTTTAGTTGAACTACACAGTTACCATCCAGGAATTTCCTGGATGAAGGCCATAGCACACAGCTGTCTATAGTGGCCTGGGATGGATGATGCAATAGAGGGCATGGTAAAGCACTGAGTGCAATGTCAACAGCTGTAAAAGTTGCCAGTGACAACTCCATTATACCCAAGGGAGTGGCCAGGTAGACTCTGAGTGTGACTACGTTGGACCTTTCCTGTGAGCAATGTTTCTACTCATTGTCAATGCCCATTCAAAGTGGTTGGATGTAATTGGGTTGAAGGCACCTACATCGGGCGCTACAATTGAGAAACTACATTTTGCCATTCACGGACTACCAGAAGTAGTTGGTTCCGATAATGGCATGGCATTTATGAGTGCTGAGTTTCAACGGCTTATCAGCCTCAACGGTATCACTAGTGTAAAAACCGCACCATACCATCCTTCCTCAAATGGACTGGGTGAAAGAGCGGTTCAAACATTCAAGGCAGGCATGTAAAAGCTAACTGACAATTCCTTGGTAACCAAGCTAGCATGCTTTCTTTTTCATTACAGGGCTACCTCTCACACAATAACAGGTGCTTACCATCTTCACCAGGTAACTCAGACCTGGTCATGGTCACTGATGGAACAAAGTGACAAAGGCTACCCCATTGTACAGGTGACACCCGACACCCCTCCCTCTCCACCACGTGACCATGCAAAGAAGACACATGTGAAATGAGAGCCATGGAGACACACGGAATATTATGGAACAGGCCATTGGCTTGCTCAAGCAACACTTCCAATATCTGGACCACTCAAGGGAAGCCCAGACCAGATGTTCAAGTTTGTGTTAGTCTGTTACTCCTTCCAGAACATTGTCATCATGAAGGCACATCCATTGCCACCCAGAATTCAGAGGAAACTTCAGCAGGAGAAGATGGGAGAGAAGAAGACAGGGAAGGATACATCTTGGACCCCTTTGCTGTTGATGTGCCTCTGCTCAGAGTATTCATGCAGTTACCTCTTTTTATCACCATGGGTTCACCATTCTACACTGTTACATTCAGCTGAGATACCCCATTGCAGCAGCCCCTTGCCCTTCATCCTACTATAATAGCCACCTACTAAAAACTGTTTTCATTGGTATCTTTATCCAACAGCAGATCAAATTGTAGAAACAGACATGAATTATTCACCATTGTGCATTCCATTAGAGTCTGACTTGTGGTGCCTTTGCCATGTCCTAGTGGTCCAGCTAATGCTACCCCAGTAGCTGCAGCATGGCTGATGGAAGGCTGCTGACTTTCATGGGGGAGGATGCAGCTGGCCTTACAGGACACCATCCAGCAACTCTAGGCCTTGAGGGCCCAGCTTTAGACTGCATCACCTTGGCATAGGTAAGAGCAGTCAGGGCTGGCTGGCTGAGAGGCAACAGCAAGGAATCTGGCCAACTGGTACAAATGGTGTCACCTAGAGAGCGGGCACCAAGATTGTACTCGATGATACTCGATGTTGGGGCAGAACCTCACCAATTCTCGTAATCCTTTACAGGACAGATTACTGGACTGTCACAAAAGCCTGCATGGTCCTTTGAGCACTGAGATTCGCAGCCAGCATGACAGCATTCTGAGCTTACATGGCATGAACCATGGCTCCTATGGCCTCCATTTGAGCTTCCACACTGAGACCTTAGGTGGCTTTTGTCTGTGCTGCAGCGGAAGCTGAAACTTCAGCTACCAGACCCTACGTCATTGGGTTGGGTCTGCTAGTGCTGCAGTACAGTTGGTCAACACTTCCATTCTGGAAATGATAGGTTTCGATCTCAGTGGGATGTCATGTGCCATGTTGGAACCAGGCTCCTCCACGCTCCTTGAAAGTAACATCAGGCTGCCTGGCAGGCCTTCCAATGCATCAGCACCGAGTGTGCATCCTCAATGGCTCTGCCTTGTACCCCAATTCATCAAAATCCTTATCTGAGTCCCCGCGACAGAGCTCATATGTGGAGAGCTGGTACACGTTCATGCCTGGTGCCTCACCACGTGCAGATTCTGACTCTACACTAGCCTCCAATGTACGCACAATGCCTGTATATCTGCGCTGATGCTGCAAGTGTCCGGTCAAGAGAAAGTACTTCTTCCTCCCATGCCTGTTGCAGCTCTCTTTCTTCATGCTGGGGCTTTGTAGCTGGCCAGGAGGGAGTTTGTGGGTATCTGAAAGCACAAATCAGAAGTGAGGGGGTGGGGGATGTGGTGTGGGGTTGGTAGGGGACAGGGGACAGGGACATAAAGCAACAGCTTTATTCTCACGCTATCTGCAGTTTATGATTCATGCCAAATGGCAGGATTAGGGTGAGCTGGGAGTTGAGAAGGGATATAAGGTAGTTGAATGCTCTCAGTGATGATATGGTGCACCATTTCCTCCACTGGGTTCAGTGTGACACCATGCCTGGGTCCTGTCAACTCTCTGCTCCTCCCTTGTTTAGCTTCCCATCTTGTCCTGCAAAAGTGATTGTGTGACTCTGTGTTTGGGTGATATGCCTGCCACAGCTGAATAGCTGAAAGTATTTGGAGGCCACTAGCAGTTGGCATGAGACTGACATCATTGGAAAGTGTGTGAGGGTAATGTGCAGTATTTGAAGGGTAGGGGTGAGTCCTGAGAGCTAGGTGCTGCTGCTGAGTGTGCGATGATGTTGTGGTGCATTGAGTAGCAGGAGAGGTTGCTGGTGTGGTAAATAGGAGATGAGATGTGAAAATGCATTTACTGACCATGACCTGCAGCACTACTGTAAGGCCCTTGCATTGAACTCCCTGACCACTTCACCCTCATTCCCTTCGGAATAAGGGCCTCTTAGCTCCGCTCAGAAACATGACATCTCTCCTCCTGTTCACCTCCGTGACTAATGCCTCTGGTGCCAGGTGTGAACCATGAAAGCCTTCTCTCTGCCCTGATGCTCCAGTTACATTAGCAGCAGTGACAGCCAGCAGCAGCCTCCTTTGTTTCAGTGCAGTTTTGCGTTAAGAGGGATAGGCTTCCTTCAAGAGTTGGGAGTTAGCTGGAAGATGTCCTAGCTTTGCACGCTGTTAGGCACCTTGTTGTGGTGTGCATGAAGCCTGCCAGCAGTGCAGCTCACACCGGGCAGCATGCAGAAATCATTGCAATGAGGAGGCAGAACAAATACTGTGTACAGATTATGAATCATCACCCCTGCACTCAAAAACAGCCTTTAACAAACTTATTCCCCATGAGCTTTGATTAATGCAGAGATGTCAACATGTCCTAAGCCCCCGCTGCCTAGAGTAACAACCACTTCACTCTCTGTGGTCCTTAGCATACATAATTCATTGTTATAGCCATGTAACCTAAATAATCCTTAACCCTACTTCTCCGTTTTTTATCTGAAAAAGAATATTTAATGAAATCCATCTGTTTCTCTGGCTTTGGGTTTATACATCAATATCTTTCCAAAATTCAGTACATTTTAAAACAAATTTACTTATAAGTTAGCTGATGCTTTGCATGTTTGCTGATCTCTGTCTCTCTCACGCAGAAACACACATGAACAGAAAGTCAGTACAGTATTTTCATCTTTTTTGTGAAAATTATAGGGGGGATTTTAACCCGACAAAAAAGGGTGGGTTTTGATCAGGTAAATGTAAAAGATTGAAAAATATTAAACATAAACCCCACCCTCCCACTTCCAATTTTAACAGAAACAGGATAAGGAGTGTAGACAACCAGCCTTCTCCCTGGAGGCAGGTTAATGAGTTTCTGCACTCTCTCCAATGTGTTCACATCCTTCCTATAATATAGGGCCCAGAACAGTACACAATATTCCAGCTGAGATCTAATTAGTATCTTATATAAATTCAGCATAACCTCCCTGCTCTTGTATTCCAAGCCCCTATTAATAGTCTAAAATACTATATGGTTTATTAACTGCTCTCTTTACCTTCAATGATCTATGTACATATGTTCCTGCACCCGCTTCAAAATTTCACCCCTCAATTTATATTGTCTCTCCATGTTCTTCCTACCAAAATGCATCACCTCACAATTCTCCACATTGAACTTCATCTGCCACCTATCTGTCCAGTCCACCGACTTGTCTATGTCTTCTTGAAGTTCCACACCATCCTCCTTGCAGAGCCCCATATTGGCTCCAGTTGGTACAGAACACCTCTTGGCTCTAGATGGTACAGAACACATCCTAAGTCATTATCAATTAATTTAAAATCATTAGTCAACTTAAATGGAACGTTGCACATCACTCTCACAAGATACAATCTTCACTGAACTGAGGAAAAACGTCTTTGACCTTTGGATGACTTGATAATGAACAAAAAAACCTTAAGCTGACTATTCTGTAAAGTTTAAAGTTTAAACCTTTTTTTATAAAACAGATTAGGAAAATAAGAAACAAGTAAAAGTCGTTATAGGCATTGCCACTGGAAGATATTATAAGCAGTTATTGACTAGAAAAATGCTCACAATGTTCACATAATAAGGCAAACCTCAACAATTAAATAACTATCAATAATAAGGTATGATACAGACTTTTAAAAAGAGGTGGGGTTTAGACAAAGAAATAACACCCACAGCTGCTAAGGATGATGTAATTTAATTTAATAGACGATAAAGATAGAAGCTTTTGCCACAGAAAGGCAGAGGTATTGAAAATACCTTTTAGGTCAATGTTTCCCAGGCTGCTGAAGAGCTGGACATTTTAAGTGAGCTCCAGCATTAGCTCCAGAGTGTCCAGCTCATCAGGTAGTGAAAACACTTGGGGATTTAAGATAACTCTTTGCTTTAAATATTTGATGGATATTCTAAGACACCTTAGTCTGTAGCATTGTAAGAGACTTTTCTAATACTGGGTTCTATTTTGGAACTAATATTATGTTTTCTATCTTTTTATAATCTTTAAACTTGCAATGGACTTGTCCACATAAAGTGTATTGCAAGTTTCAGCTCTTTAATAAATCTGTAAATAAGTTAGTAAAGTATAACATCTCACGTACTATTCTGCACACAACTTTAAGTTTTATAACCTCACAAAATCACAGAATTGTCACGGTATAAAAAGAGGCCATTCGGCCCATTGTGTCTGCACTGGCTCTCTGAGCATTTTAACTTAGTGCCAATCTCCTGCCTTTTCCCTGTAACCCTGCACATTGTTTCTATTTAAATAATCACCCAATGCCCTCTTGACTGCCTCAGTTGAACCTGCCTCCACCACACTTCCAGGCAGTGCATTCCAAACCATAACCACTCGCTGTGTGAAAATGTTTTTTCTCACCTCGCATTTGCTTCTTTTGCAAAACACTTTAAAAATGTGCCCTCTGGTTCACAATCTGTTTACAAGTGGGAACAGTTTCTCTCTAACTACTCTGTCCAGGCCCCTCATTATTTTAAAAACTTCTATCAAATCTCCTCTCAGCCTTCTCCTCTCTAAGGGAAATAGTCACAACTTCTCCAATCCTTCCTCATAACTGAAGTTTCTCATCCCTGGAACCATTTTCGTAAACCTCTTCTCCATTCTGTCCAATGCGGTCACATCTTTCCTGAAGTGTGGTGCTGTACACAATACTCCAGCTGAGGTCTAACCAGTGCCTTATATAAGTTCATCATAACATGGTCTTGTACTCTATGCCCCTATTAATGAATCCCAGAATACCAAATGCTTTATAAACAGCTCTCCCTACCTTTCCTGCCAGCTATAATGACTTATTTACATATACACCCAGGTCGCTCTGCTCCTGCGCACCTTTTATTTTATGCTGCCTCTTCATGTTCTCTGTACCAAAGTATATCACCTCACACTTCTCCGCACTGAACTTCATCTGCCACCTATCTGCCCACTCCACCAATGTGCCAATGTCCTTTTGAAGTTCTATATTGTCCTCCTCACAGTTTACAATTCTCCCAAGTTTTGTGTTGTCCGTAAAGGTTGAAACTGTCCCCTGCACACCAAGATCTAAATCATTTATATATATCAGGAACAGCAAGGGTCCCAATACCGACCCCTGGGGAACTCCACTACAAATCTTCATCCAGCCGGAAAAATATTCATTAATCACTATTCTCTGCTTCCTATCCTGCAGACCCATCTTCGGAAAGAGCAGTGGGAGATGGGGAGCTGCAGGAGGAGCAGTCGGAGAGGGGGATCTGCAGGAGGAGCAGTCGGAGAGGGGGATCTGCAGGAGGAGCAGTCGGAGAGGGGAATCTGCAGGAAGAGCAGTCGGAGAGGGGGATCTGCAGGAGGAGCAGTCGGAGAGGGGGATCTGCAGGAAGAGCAGTCGGAGAGGGGGATCTACAGGAAGGGCAGTGGGAGAGGGGGATCTGCAGGAGGAGCAGTCGGAGAGGGGGATCTACAGGAGGAGCAGTCGGAGAGGGGGATCTACAGGAGGAGCAGTGGGAGAGGGGGATCTACAGGAAGGGCAGTCGGAGAGGGGGATCTACAGGAGGAGCAGTGGGAGAGGGGGATCTACAGGAGGAGCAGTGGGAGAGGGGGATCTACAGGAGGAGCAGTCAGAGAGGGGGATCTGGAGGAAGAGCAGTGGGAGAGGGGGATCTGCAGGAGGAGCAGTCGGAGAGGGGGATCTACAGGAAGGGCAGTGGGAGAGGGGGATCTACAGGAAGGGCAGTCGGAGAGGGGGATCTGCAGGAAGGGCAGTCGGAGAGGGGGATCTACAGGAAGGGCAGTGGGAGAGGGGGACCTACAGGAGGAGCAGTGGGAGAGGGGGATCTGCAGGAAGAGCAGTGGGAGAGGGGGATCTACAGGAGGAGCAGTGGGAGAGGGGGATCTACAGGAAGGGCAGTGGGAGAGGGGGATCTACAGGAGGAGCAGTGGGAGAGGGGGATCTGCAGGAAGGGCAGTGGGAGAGGGGGATCTGCAGGAGGAGCAGTCGGAGAGGGGGATCTGCAGGAAGAGCAGTCGGAGAGGGGGATCTACAGGAAGAGCAGTCGGAGAGGGGGATCTACAGGAAGAGCAGTGGGAGAGGGGGATCTACAGGAAGAGCAGTCGGAGAGGGGGATCTGCAGGAAGGGCAGTCGGAGAGGGGGATCTGCAGGAAGAGCAGTCGGAGAGGGGGATCTGCAGGAAGGGCAGTCGGAGAGGGGGATCTGCAGGAAGAGCAGTCGGAGAGGGGGATCTGCAGGAAGGGCAGTCGGAGAGGGGGATCTACAGGAAGGGCAGTGGGAGAGGGGGATCTACAGGAGGAGCAGTGGGAGAGGGGGATCTGCAGGAAGAGCAGTGGGAGAGGGGGATCTGCAGGAAGGGCAGTGGGAGAGGGGGATCTACAGGAGGAGCAGTGGGAGAGGGGGATCTACAGGAAGAGCAGTGGGAGAGGGGGATCTGCAGGAAGGGCAGTCGGAGAGGGGGATCTGCAGGAAGGGCAGTCGGAGAGGGGGATCTGCAGGAGGAGCAGTCGGAGAGGGGGATCTACAGGAAGAGCAGTGGGAGAGGGGGATCTACAGGAAGAGCAGTGGGAGAGGGGGATCTGCAGGAAGAGCAGTCGGAGAGGGGGATCTGCAGGAGGAGCAGTCGGAGAGGGGGATCTACAGGAAGAGCAGTGGGAGAGGGGGATCTACAGGAAAAGCAGTCGGAGAGGGGGATCTACAGGAGGAGCAGTGGGAGAGGGGGATCTGCAGGAAGGGCAGTGGGAGAGGGGGATCTGCAGGAAGGGCAGTCGGAGAGGGGGATCTACAGGAAGGGCAGTCAGAGAGGGGGATCTGCAGGAAGAGCAGTGGGAGAGGGGGATCTGCAGGAGGAGCAGTGGGAGAGGGGGATCTGCAGGAAGGGCAGTCGGAGAGGGGGATCTACAGGAAGAGCAGTGGGAGAGGGGGATCTGCAGGAAGGGCAGTCGGAGAGGGGGATCTGCAGGAAGAGCAGTGGGAGAGGGGGATCTGCAGGAAGAGCAGTGGGAGAGGGGGATCTGCAGGAAGAGCAGTGGGAGAGGGGGATCTGCAGGAAGAGCAGTGGGAGAGGGGGATCTGCAGGAAGGGCAGTCGGAGAGGGGGATCTACAGGAGGAGCAGTGGGAGAGGGGGATCTACAGGAGGAGCAGTCGGAGAGGGGGATCTGCAGGAAGAGCAATCGGAGAGGGGGATCTACAGGAAGAGCAGTGGGAGAGGGGGATCTACAGGAAGGGCAGTCGGAGAGGGGGATCTACAGGAAGGGCAGTGGGAGAGGGGGACCTGCAGGAGGAGCAGTGGGAGAGGGGGATCTACAGGAAAAGCAGTCGGAGAGGGGGATCTACAGGAGGAGCAGTGGGAGAGGGGGATCTACAGGAAAAGCAGTGGGAGAGGGGGATCTACAGGAAGAGCAGTGGGAGAGGGGGATCTGCAGGAAGAGCAGTCGGAGAGGGGGATCTGCAGGAAGAGCAGTGGGAGAGGGGGATCTACAGGAAGGGCAGTCGGAGAGGGGGATCTACAGGAAGAGCAGTCGGAGAGGGGGATCTACAGGAAGAGCAGTGGGAGAGGGGGATCTACAGGAAGGGCAGTCGGAGAGGGGGATCTACAGGAAGAGCAGTGGGAGAGGGGGATCTGCAGGAAGAGCAGTTGGAGAGGGGGACCTGCAGGAGGAGCAGTCAGAGAGGGGGATCTGGAGGAAGAGCAGTCGGAGAGTGAGTTCTGCAGGATCATCATTCCAGAAGTAAAGAATGATGGAGAAAATTGCCAAAAATAAAACAGGGTCAACTCCACCGACAAGGATAGGGAACTTATCAAATGTAAAGAGAGGGATAAACCTACAAAATCCAATCATGAGAGAGAGACATTGGATTGAGACAGGTGCCACAGCAAGCAGAGGAGAAAGAGAATTTGGTCTAGATCCAGATAAGAAGACCATCCTCCTACATTTGAAAGAGCCAGAGGTTGAATCACAAACTGAGAATGTATCCGATGCTGCAACTCTTACAAAGATAAACACAGTCAAAGCAAAGAAGTCCAAAGGGAGACCATTGATCTTCCAAGTGTGACAAGACTAGAGGAGGAGTTGTGAAACCTCCAGACCAATTGAATCTATGAAGTCAGAGACTTGGGGGAAGATGGGGTAGTATGTAAATATAAATGTAAAATATATTTGGCCAAAGACTTGTGGGGAGATGTAGTACTAGGCTGTTCAGGGTTGGAAGGATTAATGTGTGGGACTAGAGAAATAGTATTGCCTGTATGATGGTGTAAGAGACACATGACCAAGAGTCCAGAGGGAGAATGCTCATGGTTTAGACTGAATAATACCAAGTCTTGTATATCTCCATATAGTTATGTTTTCCAATAAATCAATTATAGTTTAGACATACTTACATCTCTGCAATCATTCTTTAGCTAGTCACAACCAACATGCAATATACGTGGCCCATCATTTCAGTGCTAAAGGAATTGCCGGAACAAATGGGTGTCTCTATTCTCATGCATTCTTGGTGGCTATACCTGCTGGCCTCCTTTCCTCTTTAGATGAAGTTTGATTAACTGCAGTCGTAGTATAGGAACATAGGAACATAGGACTTAGGAGCAGGAGTCGGACCTTCTGCCCTTCAAGCCTGCTCCACCATTCGATAAGATTTGATTGATATAAGAGTCTCCATTAATATCAGTCTCTGGGATAGGTACAGTAGGGTATCTGATCTGCAACACTGAACGTTTAGATGCCGAAACAACAAATTGACAAGCTATGGATGCCTCATGTATCACTGTTCACCTGTTTGCTGTTATAAAATGGCTCCTGATGTTCACTCGAGGTTGCTCTTTCATTCTTTCTCACAAATTAATGTCTCCTGTGTTATGACCAGGTTAGGAGGGGTGAGCTGACTCCTCTCTTTGTCCCATTCCTGGATTGGTTATAACAAAGTTTAGTATTTTTTAAAATGTGATATTGCCAATTTGGTATGTACTTAACTTGTATAGCTTGGTGTAAGAATTAAGCCAGCCAGATTCCTTGAGTTAACAAGTATGGAGTTAGTTTTATTACTAAAGCTCACTGAGGTAAAGATACAGAAATTATTAACAAAAAGATTTTAAATGTACTAATAAGTCCAAGTGCCACGAATGTAAAACACACACATAGAACTTCCCCAGACACACACAAAAAGCAATACAACTTTACAGAGTATCAAAGTACAATACTGCAGATGCTGGAAATCTGAAACAAAATCAGAAAATGCTGGAAAAACTCAGCAGGTCTGACAGCATCTGTGGAGAGAAAGAAAAACAAAGTTAACATTTTAAATCTGTAAGACCTCTATTCAGAGTTGAAGAGAGTGGAAATGTGATGAAATTTATACTGTTTAAGGGGGGTTGGGGCAGGCGGAGCTGGATAGAAGGCCAGCGATAGGTGGAGACAAAGGAGGGATTGACAAAGATGGCATGAACTAAAGGACAAAGGGATTGTTGATGGCAGTGATGAGTGCTAAAAAAGGTGCTAATGGTGACATAAAGGTAAGAAAGCAGATTGTAATTATAGCAGAACAAGGGTAACATTGTATGAAAGAACAACATGGAACAAGGGACAGATGGCCCTGCAGGGAATGGGGTGGGGGGAGTGGCGGGCGGGGGGGGTGGGGGGGATGGGGGTAAAAAGGATAGAAAATGGGATAAAAAAACGAGGATAATACTATGGATAAATGAATAAAAATAAGACGTGGATAAAAATTAAAAATGAATCTTAAAAAAGGGGGGATCGGAAAGGGGGTGGGGATGGAGGAGGGAGGTCAAGATCTAAAGTTGTTGAACTCAATATTCAGTACAGAAGGCTGTAAAGTGCCTAGTCGGAAGATGAGGTGCTGTTCCTCCAGTTTGCGTTGAGCTTCACTGGAACAATGCAGCAAGCCAAGGACGGATATGTGGGCATGAGAACAGGGTGGAGTGTTGAAATGGCAAGTGACGGAGATCTGGGTCATGCTTGTGGACAGACCGAAGGTGTTCCGCAAAGCGGTCACCCAGTCTGCGTTTGGTCTCACCAATGTAGAGGAAACCGCATTGGGAGCAACGGATGCAGTAGACTAAATTGAGGGAAGTGCAAGTGAAATGTTGCTTCACTTGAAAGGAGTGTTTGGGCCCATGGACTGTGAGGAGGGAGGAGGTAAAGAGGCAGGTGTTGCACCTCCTGCGGTTGCATGGGAGGGTGCCGTGGGAGGGGGTTGAGGTGTTGGATGTGATGGAGGAGTGGACCAGGGTGTTCCGGAGGGTACGATCCCTGCGGAATGCTGACAGGGGAAGTTGTGTTTGGTGGTGGCATCATGCTGGAGTTGACGGAAATGGTGGAGGATGATCCTTTGAATGTGGAGGCTGGTGGGGTGATAAGTGAGGACAAGGGGGACCCTATCATGTTTCTGGGAGGGAGAGGGAGGTGTGAGGTCAGAGGCGCGGGAGATGGGCCGGACACGGTTGAGGGCCCTGTCAACCACCGTGGGTGGGAAACCTCGGTTAAAGAAGAAGGAGGACATGTCAGAAGCACTGTTTTGGAAAGTGGCATCATCAGAACAGATGCGACGTAGACGAAGGAACTGAGAGAATGGGATGGAGTTCTTACAGGAAGCGGGGTGTGAGGAGCTGTAGTCGAGGTAGCTGTGGGCTTGCAATGAATATTGGTGGACAGTCTATCACCAGAAATGGAGTCAAAGAGGTCAAGGAAGGGAAGGGAAGTGTTGGAGATGGACCATGTGTAGGTGATAGAGGGGTGGAAATTGGAAGCAAAATTGATAAACTTTTCCTGTTCGAGAGCATGAAGCAGCACTGAAACAGTCACCGATGTCCCGAAAAAGAGATGTGGAAGGGACCCTGAGTAGGACTGGAATTCCACATATCCCATAAAGAGACAGGCATAACTGGGACCCATGTGGGTTCCCATAACCGCACCTTTTATTTGGGGGAAGTGAGACAAGTTTAGGGAGAAATCATTCAGTGAGAGAACAAGTTCAGCCAGATGGAGGAGAGTAGTGGTGGATGGGGATTGTTCAGGTCTCTGTTCAAGGAAGAAGCAGAGAACCCTCAGATTATCTTGGTGGGGGATGGAGCTGTAGAGGGATTGGACGTCCATGGTGAAGAGAAAGTGGTTACGAACAGGGGACTGGAAATTGTTGATATGATGTAGGGCATCAGAGGAATCGTGGATGTAGGTAGGAAGAAACTGAACAAGGGGAGAGAGAACAGAGTCAAGATAGGAAGAAATGAGTTCTGTTGGGCAGGAACAGGCTGACACGATCGGTCTACCGGAACAGTCCTGTTTGTGGATTTTGGGAAGGAGGTAGAACCCAACAGTTAAGGCCCTGTTGATACCGATTTAATGTTGCCTGTGCGATTTTTCGCTCGTCGCATGGGCAAAAGGGGCAGGCAAGCAGCATAAAATTTGCAAAACCTCATCCACGAGCAGGATAAAAAGGGTCAGAAGCATTATCAATGTGAGGAGTTTTGGGGATAACTTGCTGTTGGTAGCCTATCTTAATCTCTGATTGGGGCTTCTTTCTTAATATTTCCACGTGTCATTTTAGGACTCATTGGTGTCTTCTGGTATCAGACAGCCTTTGGTTACTCTGCTAATGGGGATTGTGGTCTCCGCTGGTGGCACTTCCCCTGAGGAGGAAGAGAGGAGCAGAAGGGAGAGGAGACCACATGTCCCAGTGCAGCTTCCAGGGGAGGGACCTGTGGGAGGAGAAGCGCAGGCACAAGGGGCACAGGGTCAGCAGGTAGTCCAAGGTGGGAGGGGCCGCAGAAGACAGCACTATCCTGCTGCCAGGGTTTACAAACGGTGATGTAGCTACCTCAATATGTCTGAGGTGCAATGCAGAAGGAGGCTCCGTCTCTCCAGGGAGACCATGACCTCCATTTGTTAGGTGATTGGGCCTGAGATCAGCTCTGACTGAGTGAGTGGCCACCCCATGCCAGTGGCTCTGAAGGTCACAGTGGTCCTCAACTTCTATGCATCCAGCTCTTTCCAGGGGTCATTAGGGGATCTGTGTGGAGTCTCCCAATCAGCTGGCCACAGTTGCGTCAAACTGGTAACAGAAGCTCTGTTCAGGTGGGTAATGACATTTATTCATTTCCGCACAGATGAGGCCAGCCAGGCTGAGCGAGCCAGAGAGTTTGCAGCGATTGCTGGGATCCCCCGTGTCCAGGGTGCTATAGACTGTACACATGTGGCCATCAAGGCGCCAGCAGGTGAGCCGGGTGCCTTCGTCAACAGGAAGGGCTTCCACTCCATGAACGTGCAGATAGTGTGTGACCACAGGATGCTGATTCTACAAGTCTGTGCAAGGTACCCAGGCAGCTCCCACGACACCTACACCCTCAGACACTCCCAGGTGCCGGGGCTCTTCAGTGCTCCAGCCCGGCTGGATGGATGGCTGCTGGGTGACAAGGGCTATCCCCTCAGAAGAAGCTCATGATGCCTCTCCACCATCCAAGAACAGAGGCAGAGCAGCGGTACAATAGGAGCCACGGCTCCACAATGGCGGTGCTAGAATAAACCATAGGCCTTCTCAAGATGCACTTCCAATGCCTGGACTGTTCAGGGGTGCACTGCAATACCCCCCAGAGCAGGTGTCATTGATAGTGGTTGCATGCTGCACTCTGGCTCTGGCAAAGGGGGGAGCCACTGGAGGAAGAGGATGTTGACGCAGCTCCAATGTGAAATCGCGAGCTGCCCAATCACAGGCAATTGTCATCTTCCTGTGACCACTCCTGGCTGCCCCTGAAGAGCCCACCCAATGAGGCCAAAATTCTGCCCCAGATGTGAACCCACAATCGGACAACATTTGCTCAATAATCCTCCGTGTGCTAAGAATTATGCTGACAACCAGTATAAGATTGTCAGGTGAGCTCGCAGTGAGGAGCATTTGCACATATTGGAAGCTACAGATATTAATACACAAGGCCCTGTTCTTTGCAGACAGGAAGAACATATACGCTTCTTTTAACTGATCAAAAAATGACCCATTCCTCAGTTCAATGCCTTGACCAATCAGGGTCAAGCTGCCTAGCTTAAATTTCAAAAACTACTTGGCAGATAGCTGTCAGTCACCATCACTGCTGCATGCTCCATGGCAAAGCCACTTGCCAACTCTCTGTATACAGTATAAATTGTTGTTTTCCCCTTATATTGATATCCTTGCAAAGTGTCCTGATGAGTGCAAGATGAAAAGCTTTGAGATGTCTCTTTTTTCAGCAACACTGAAATGTCTTTCATGGTTCCTCCATGTGTTTGAAGTTACCTAGATATAGTTTCTTCAGGTTAATTGTTGCTGGAATACTGTTAGAGTTTTCTTGGTTGTCTGGCTGTCAGAAGTTCTATGGAACTCTATCAGTTAACTAGTAAGGGATTATGATGTATAAATCTAAACTTTCTAATCTTTTACCCTCATAAGCAGACATTTACTTTCTAGTTGACCACACTCTCTCTGCCTCATCATTACTCTGAAGATGCCAGGGGTTGCTCAAAATTGAAAAACTAATTTTTGCTTTATGGATGAATCCAAGCCCTGGAGCTGAAAATTGTGGTTCAATAATCTGAAATTACCACTTCATGTATTTAATGGCATGCAGATATCAATTTCAGCTCATCCCCAGTATCCTGTGATTGGCAATAAGGTAATGCTAGCTCCATGGAACATGAACAGTAGTTCACAACCAAAGATAAGCCACCTTTTTAGTCAAAGTAATCTGACCCAATTTTCTGCCATAGTCACTCAGGCAGATCAGATAGCATCATACACATGACCTTGTGTTTTCTGTAAAACACGTTCAAAACTTTGAGCAACTTGTCTGAGTTGTTTAACTACAACAACTTGCACTATTTAACATAGTAACATGCCCCAAGGCGCTTCACGGAGGTGTTATCAAACAAAATTTGACACCGAACCAAAAAAGGAGAGACTGGGGCAGGCAACCAAGAACTTGAGCAAGGAGATGGGTTTTAAGAATTGTCTTAAAGGGGGAAGGAAAGGAGAGGAAAGTAGGTTTAGGGAAAGAATTCCAGAGCTTAGACCTTCAGCAACTGAAGTCATGACCACCAGTGGTAGCACAATTAAAACATGGGATGCTCAATGATAGCACAATTGGGATACTCAAGAGGCCAGAATTGGAGGAGCACAAGTATCACAAGCTATTGTAGGGCTGGAGGAGATTGCAGAGATAGGGAAAGATGAGGTCATGGTTGGATTTGAAAATAAGGATGAGAATTTTAAAATCAAGGCATTGCTTAACCTGGAACAATGTCGTTCAGGGAGCACAGGGATGATTTTGTGAATTGGATTAATGCAAGCTAGGACATGGGCAGCAGAGTTTTGTATAACCTCAAGTTTATAAAAGGTATAATGTGGGAGGCTCAGCACTGGAATAGTCAAGTCCAGAGGTGAAAAGGGCATCAATGAGGGTTTTGACAGCAGAGGAGTTGAGACAAGGAGGAGTGGGGCGATGTCATAGAGTTCGAAATAGGCAGTCTTAGTGATGGCGCAGATGTGTAGTTGGAAGCTCATCTCAGGGTCAAATATGACACCAAGGCTGTGAATAGGAAGATAGGGACATATGAGCAGGAGTAGGCCATTCAGTCCCTCCAGCCTCTTCTGCCATTCAATTAAGTTTATGGCTGACCATCTACCTTATAGCCTTTTTCCCACACTATCCCCATATCCCTTGATGTCATCAGTATCTAGAAATTTTTCAGATGGGCAATAAATGCTGACCTAGCCAGCATTCCATGAAATTTTTTTAAAAAATCTCTGTCTTGCATATACTCAAGGACTGAGCCTCCACATAATGCCAAAGGTTCACTACCTTCTGTGTGAAGAAATTCCTCCTCATCTCAGTGATAAACGGTTAGCCCCTTATTCTGAGATTGGGTCCCCTGGTTCTAGACTCACAACCCCAGCCGGGGTAAACATCCTTCTTTCACCTACCCTGTCTAGCCCCTTATGAATTGTGTAAGTTTCAATGAGATCACCACTGATGCTTCTAAACTCTAGGGAATGCAGGTCCAATCTCCTCAATCTCTCCTCAGAGGACAGTCCTGCCATCTCAGGAATTAATCTGGTGAGCGTCTGCTATACTTCCTCTATGGCAAGTATATTTTCCCTTAGATAAGTGGACTACAACTGTACACAATATTCTAGGTGTGATCTAACCAAGATTCTGTACAATTGAAGAATATATCTTTATTCCTGTACTCAAATCCTCTTGCAATAAAGGCTAACATAACATTTACTTTCCTAATTGCTTGCTGTACCTGCATGTTAGCTTTCAATGACTTACGAACAAGGACATCCAGGTCCCTTTGGCCATCAACTCTTCTTGATTTCTTGCCATTTAAGAGATATTCTGCATCTCTTTTCTTCCTACAAAAGTGAATAGCCTCATACTTAACCACATCATATTCCGTCTGCCATGTTCTTGCCCACTCACTCAACCTGTCCAAATCCCCTTAGAGCCTCTTTGTGTCATTATCACAACACAGATCCAACCTAGTTTTGTGTCATCTACAAACTTGGAAATATACATTTGGCCCCCACATCCAAATCACTGGTATAGATTGTGAACGACTGTGACCCCCAAGTACTGGCCTTGATGCACCTCACTAGTCACAGCCCCAACCTGAAAATAACTCATTTATTCCTATTCTCTGTTTTCTGTCCTTTAACCAATCTTCAGTCCATGCCAGTATATTACCCTCTATCCCACCTCCTGTGTGGGACCATGTTGAAGGCCTCCTGAAAATCCAAATACGCCACATCCATTGGTTCCCCCTTATCTATTCTGCTAGCAACATCCTGAAAAAACTACAACAGGTTTGTCAAACATGGTTTCCCTTTCATAAATCCATGTTAACTCTGCCAAATAAGATCATTATTTTCTAAGCGTCCAGTTATCACCTCCTTTATAATAGATTCTAGTATTTTCCTTACTACTGATGTCAGGCTAACAGGTCTGTAGTTCCCCATTTTCTCAATCCCTCGTTTCTTAAATAATGGGATTACATGCACAATCTTCCAACCTGTAGACATCCAGAATCTACAGAATTTTGAAAGATGAGCACCGATGCATCCATTATCTCTATAGCCAACTCGTTAAACACTCTGGGATGTAAGTCATTGGCTCCCGGAGATTTATCAACTTTCAATCCCATTAATTTCTTCAGTACTACTTTTTTACTCATACTTTTTTCTTTCAGTTCCTCATTCCCACTAATCCCTTGGTTTTCTTTTACTTCTGGAAGCTTCTTTGCATCTTCCTCTGTGAAGACAGACACAAAGTAATTATTTAGCTTCTCTACCCTTTCCCCATTCCCCATTATAAATTTTCCTGTCTCTGCCTGTGAACCCATATCCTTTTCCTTATTACATATCTATAGAAGCTTTTCTTGCTAGTTTAAATTCGTACTCTATCCTCCCTTTCTTTATTAGTTTCTTGGTCTTCCTTTGCTGAATTCAAAAATGCTCCCAATCTTCAAGCTAACTACTTTTTTTTACAACTTTATAAGTCTCTTCCTTTGATCTAATACAATCTTTAACTTCCTTTGTTAGTTATACAGTTGACTCCCTTTTCCTATTGGGTTTTTGTGCCTTAAAGGAATATATATTTGTTGTAAACCATCTATTACTTCTTTAAATACTAGCCATTGCCGTCTGCTATCATACCTTTTAATGTATTTCCCAATCCACCACAGCCAAATTTCCCCTCATACCTTCATAGTTTTTTCAATTAGATTTAAGACCCAAGTCTAGTTCAGCCTCAGACAGTTGCCATGGAGAGAGACACATTCAGTGACTAGGGAATGGATTTTGTGATGAGGACCAAAGACAAAGGGCTTCAGCCTTCCAAATACTTTGTTGGAGGAAATCTCTCTGGATGCCAGACAAACAATCTGACAATTGAGAGACAGTGGAGTGGTGAAGAGAGGTGATGCTGAGGTTGACCTGGGTGTCGTCAGCAAATGTAACTGATGCTCTGTTTTCAGATGATGTCGCCCAGAGGCAGCATGTAATTTCGAAATATGAGGGGATAAGCGTTTACAAGTTTATTGATGTTAGATAACCACATGACTCTATTTCCCGATGCCTAGACGCTTTGCCTAGAATCTGGTGCCAATTTAATACAGTGATCACTGGTTCAGAATCACAAAAGCTATCCATCTTATTTTCACAGGCCAGTATGGTTGAATATGCTATCCAGATCATTTTCTTTGGATAACTGTCCAAGTAGCATTCCATGATCAGACTATTTACTTTGTCGCATTGTGGCTCAGTTCAATCTGTAAGGGCAATTTTTCACCTGCTGGTAGACTCTGAAGAATCTGGTTTGCATTTGCATCTGTAGCTTCTTAGCATTCTGAACTATGTTAGTTGCTCCAGATCCACAGCTTATAACAACATAATAATGTAAGAAAAATAGCAAGAGATCGTTTGTCTCTTCGAGCCTGCTCTGTCATTCAATGTGATCATTGTTGATCCTTAACTCCACCTTCCCACACTATCCCTCATATCCCTTAATTCCTATGCAAGAATCTATCAGTCTCTGTCTTGAATATATTCAACCGTAACTCTCTGAGGATAGAGAATTCCAAAGCTTCACAGCCCTATGACTGCAAAAGTTTCCTGTCAGTTCTAAATGGCCAAACCTTTATTCTTAGACTGTGACCCCTTGTTTTAGACTCCCCAGTGAGGGAAAATAACATTTCAATGTATACCCTATCAAGCTCCTTAAGAATTTTACAAGTTCCAATGAAATAACCTCTCATTCTTTTAACTTACAGAGAATATGGGTTTAGTATACTCAATGTCTCCTCATAGGACAACCCCTTATCTCAGGAATCAATCCAGCGAACTTTTGTTGCACTCCTTCCAAGGCAAGTAAAACCTTCCCTAAGTATGGAGGCCAAAACTGTACACAATTGTCCAGATGTGGTCTCATTAACATTCAATATAATTGTAGTAAGATTTCTTTACTCTTATACGCGGATCCTTTTGTAATAAAGGCTAATATGCTATTTGTTTTCCTAATTGTTTACTTTAGCTGCATGTTAATTTTCTGTGATTTGTGTACAAGGACACCCAAGTATCTCTGAATAACAACATTTCCCACTCTGTCATCATTTTAAAATATTCTGCTTTTCTATTTTCCTTTCAAAGTGGATAACTTCAAAGTTCCCCACATTGTATTGGTGCAATAGTTAAGAGATGAACGTGATTCAAGAGATCAGTCTGGGTGGAGATGAGGAATAGTAGAGGATAAAAGTCAATAATGGAATGGTCGGCAGGCCCCTTAACAGTAGCTACAGTGTAGGACAAAGTATTCAAGAGAAAATATTGTGTGCTTGTGATAAAGGGACGGCAATAATCATGGGTGATTTTAATCTACACATAAACTGGGAAAATCAGATTGGCAGTAATAGCCTGGCTGAGGAGTTCTTAGGATGCTTTCGAGGTAGTTTCTTGGGGGAACATATCCTAGAACCAACCAGAGAGCAGGTTATATTAGATTTGGTATTGCGTGATGTGACAGGATTAATTAATGACCTTAGGGTAAAGATACCCCTAGGTAGCAGCAACCACAATATGATTGAATTTTACACCCAGTTTGAAAGGGGCAAGTGGGTCTAAGACTAGTATCTTAAACTTAAATTAGGGCAATTGTGTGGTGATGAAAGCTGAGCTAGCTGAAGTGAACTGGGAAACTAAGCCAGTGGATAGGTCAATAAAGAAGCAGTGGTAAACATTTAAAGGGATATTTCAGAGTATTCAGAATAAGTACATTCCTACTATAAAGAAAAATCCCAAAGGGAGGGCCCAACATCTGTGGTTAACTAAAGAAGTTAAAGAAAGCATCAAATGTAAGGATAAAGCATACAACTCCACAAAGATGAGTGGCAGGACAGATGATTGGTCAGAATATAAAGAATGGCAGAGAATGACTAAAAGGTTAATCAGGAGAAAGAAATTAGAGTATGATAGGAAGCCATCTATAAACATAAAAACAGATAGCAAGAGTTTCTACACATAGTTAAAAAGGAAAAGATTTAGTAAAGTGAGCGTTGGTCCTCTAGAGAGTGACAGTGGGGAGTTAATAGTAGATAATAGAGAAATGGCGGGAGAAATGAACAAATATTTTGCTTCTATGTTCACTATAGAGGATAAAAAAGCATTCCAGTAATAGCTGCAGATCAGAAAGTGAAAGGGAGAAAGGAATTTGGTGAAATTGGAATCACTAGGGAAATGGTACTGAGCAAATAGATGGAGCTGCGGGCTGGCAAGTCTCCGGATCCTGTTGGACGACATCCGAGAGTCTTAAAAGACAAGGCTAATGAGGCAATAGAGGCGTTGGTGTTAATTTTCAAAATTTGCTTGATTCTGGAAAGGTTCCATCAGGCTGGAAAGTCATAAATATAACCTTCTATTCAAGTAGGGAGGGAAACTGTAGGCCAGTTAGCTTGGCGTCTGTCATGGGGAAGTTATTAGAAACGATCATTAAGGAGGTTATACCTGGGCACTTGGAAGAGCTCAAGGCAATTGGGAAGCGTCAGTTTGGTTTTGTGAAAGGAAAATCATGTTTAATCATTTATTGGAGTTTTTTCACAGAATCACAGAATCACACAGTGCAGAAGAGGCCCTTCGGCCCATCGAATCTGCACCGACACATGAGAAACACCTGACCTACCTACCTAATCCCATTTACCAGCACTTGCTCCATAGCTTTGAATGTTATGACGTGCCGAGTGCTCTTCTAAGTACTTTTTAAGGGATGTGAGGCAACCCCCCTCCACCACCCTCCCAGGCAGTGCATTCCAGACCATCACCACCCTCTGGGTAAAAAAGTTTTTCCTTACATCCCCCCTAAACCTCTTGCCCGTCACCTTGAACTTGTGTCCCCTCATGACTGACCCTTCAACTAAGGGTAACAGCTGCTCCCTATCCACCCTGTACATGCTCCTCATAATCTTGTACACCTCGATCAGGTCGCCCCTCAGTCTTCTCTGCTCCAACAAAAACAACCCAAGTCTATCCAACCTCTCTTCATAACTTAAATGTTTCATCCCAGGCAACATCCTGGTGAATCTCCTCTGCACCACCTCCAGTGCAATCACATCCTTCCTGTAATGTTGTGACCAGAACTGCACATGGTACTCCAGCTGTGGCCTCACCAAGGTTCTATACAACTCCAACATGACCTCCCTGGTTTTGTAATCTATGCCTCAATTGATAAAGGCAAGTGTCCCATATGCCTTTTTCACCACCCCAATAACATGCCCCTCCACCTTCAGAGATCTATGGACACACAAGCCAAGGTCCCTTTGTTCCTCAGAACTTCCTAGTGTCATGCTGTTTATTGAATACTTCCTTGTCAAATTATTCCTACCAAAATGGATTACCTCACACTTTTCAGGGTTAAATTCCATCTGCCACTTATCTGCCCATTTGACCATCCCACCTATATCTTCCTGTAGCCCAAGACACTCAACCTCATTGTTAACCACCCAGCCAATCTTTGTGTCATCCACAAACTTACTAATCCTACTCCCCACATAGTCATCTATGTCGTTTATATAAACAACGAATAATAGGGGACCCAGCACAGATCCTTGTGGTACACCACTGAACACTGGCTCCCAGTCACTAACGCATCCTTCTGTCATCACCCTCTGTCTCCTACAACTAAGCCAATTTTGAATCCACCTTATCAAATTACTCTGTATTCCATGTGCATTTGCCTTCTTTATAAGTCTCCCATGTGGGACCTTGTCAAACGCTTTGCTGAAATCCATATAAACTACATCAACTGCACTCCCCTCATCTACACACCTGGTCACCTCCTCAAAACATTCAATCACATTTGTTAGGCATGACCTCCCTCTGACAAAGCCATGCAGACTATCCCTGATCAAACCTTGCTTCTCCTTCAGAATTTTCTCCAATAGTTTCCCTACCACTAACGTGAGACTCACTGGTCTGTAGTTCCATGGCTTATCTCTACAACTGTTCTTAAATAGCAGAACCATATTAGCTGTTCTCCAGTCCTCTGGCACCTCCCCCATGGCCAGAGAGGAATTAAAAACTTGGGTCAGAGCCCCTGCGATCTCCTCCCTTGCTTCCCTCAGCAGTCTGGGACACAAATCATCCGGACCTGGAGATTTGTCCACTTTTAAGCCTGCCAACATCTCCAATACCTTGTCACTCCCTATATCAATTTGCTTAAGAACTTCGCAGTCTCTCTCCCCGAGTTCCTTACCTTCATCCTCATTCTCTTGGGTGAAGACGGATGTGAAGTATTTGTTCAACACTCTACCGATGTACCCTGGCTCCACCCATAGATTGCCCCCTTGGTCCCTAATGGGCCTTACTCTTTCCCTGGTTATCCTCTTCCCATTGATATACTTTAGAATATCTTGGGATTTTCTCTTCTTTTATCAGCCAGAGCTTTCTCATAGCCCCTCTTTGCTCTTTGAATTGCTTTCTTAAGCACCACCCTGCACTTTCTGTAATCCACAAATGCCTCTGCTGATTTGCTCCCCTTGTACCTGCTAAAAACCTCTCTTTTCCTTCTCATCGTAACTTGAATATCTCTGGTCATCCATGGTTCTCTGGGCTTGTTGCTCCTTCTTATCACCCTAGAGGGAACATATTGAGCCTGTACCCTCCCCATTTCCTTTTTGAACACCCCCCCCACTGCTCTTCTGTAGATTTCCCCACAAGTATCTGTTCCCAGTCTACCTTGGCTAGATCCTGTCTTACTTTACTAAAATCCACTCTCCCCCAATCCAAAACATTTTTTTGCAACTTGTCTATTTCTTTGTCCATAACAAGCTTAAATTGTAGCTTAAATTTGAAGGAACAACATGCGTGATGTATATGGAAGCCTGTAGACATACTGTACATGGATTTCCAGAAAGCATTTGATAAGGAGCCACATCAAAGAAAATAAAAGTGAATAGTGTAAGAGGTAACACACTAGTATGGATAGAAGACTGGCTGGCTGGCAGAAAGCAGTGAGTATGGATAAATGGGTCTTTTTCTGATTGACAGGATGTGACGAGTGGTGTCTCACAGAGGCCTGTACTGAGGCCTCAACTTTTTACAATTTACATCAATGACTTAGATGAGGGGAGTGAAGAAATGGTAGCTAAATTTGCAGATGACACAAAGATAGGTAGGAAAGTATGTTTTAAAGAAGACATGTAGAGGTTGCAGATGGATATAGGTAGTTGAGTGAGTGGGCAAACATCTGACAAATGGAGCTTAATGTAGGAAAATGTGAAGTTGTTCACTTTGGCAGGAAGACCAAAAAAGCAGAGTATTATTTAAGAGGAGAGTGGCTGCATAGTTCTGAGGTGCAGAGGGATCTGGGTGTTCTAGTACGAGTCACAAAAAGTTAGTATTCAGGTACAGCAGGTAATTAAGAAGGCTAATGGAATGCTATCCTTTGTTACGAGAGAGGTTGACATAAAAGTAAGGATGTTATGCTTCAGTTATACAGGACATTGGTGAGGCCACATCTCATATACTGTGTGCAGTTTTGGTCTCCTTTTTTAAGGAAGATATAAATACATTGAAGGCGGTTCAGTGGAGGTTTTCTAGATTGATATCTGAAATGAATGGGTTGTCTCATGAGGAAAGTTTGGATAGGCTGGGCTTGGTTCCACTGGAGTTTAGAAAAGTGATGGTGATTTGAGTGAAATATACAAGATCCTGAACAGCCTTGGCAAGGTGGATGTTGAAAGGATGTTTCCTCTTGTGGGTGAGTCCAGAACTAGGGGGCACTATTTTAAAATTAGGGGTCGCCCTTTTAGGACAGAGATGAGGAGAATTTTTCTCTCTCAGAGGGCTGTGCGACTTTGGAACGCTCTGCCTCAGAAGGTGGTGGAGGTGGGGTCATTGAATATTTTTAAGGCAGAAGTTAGTAGATTCTTGTTAGGCAAGGGAATCAAAGGTTATCAAGGATATTGGGAATGTGGAAATTGAAACACAAGAAGATCAGCCATGACCTTATTGAATGGCGGAGCAGATTCAAAGGGCTGAATGGTATATTCCTGTTTCTATTCCTTATATTCTTATTCCATCTGTAGTGTTTTTGCCCATTTATTCAACCTGTCTATATCCCTCTGCAGCCCCTTAATGTCCCCCTCAAAGATTACTTTCCAACTAGCTTTACATCATCAGCAATTTTGGATACATTACACTTGGTGTCCTCATCCAAATCATTGATATAGATTATAAATATGTGAGCACCAAGTACTGATCCTTGAGGTACTCCACTAGTTACAGTCTACCAATCCAAAAATGACCTGCTTATTTCTACTCTCTGTTTTCTGTCCATCAACCAGTCCTCAATCCATGCTAATATATTACCCCCAATCCCATGAGTCCTAATTTTGTGTTATAACCTCTTGCATGGCACTTTTGAAAATCAAAATACACTCCATTCACTGGCTCCCCTCAATAACTATTAGATTCATCAAATGTGATTTTCCTTTCATAAATCTGTATTAACTCTGCTTAATCATATTTCCCAAGAGCCCTGTTACCATGTCCCTGGTAATAAATTCTAGCACTTTTCCAATTACTGATGTCAGGCTAGCTGGGTGATAGTTATGTCTTCTTTCTCCCTCTCTTAAATCGTGGGGTTATATTCGCTTTTTTCCAATCCACAGAAACTGCCCTAGAGTCTAGGGAATTCTGAATGATCAAAACTAGTACATCCACTATCTCTAAAGCCACCTCTTTTAAATTCATCTGATACAGGCCATCAGGTCCAGTGGATTTGTCAGCTTTAAGCCCCATTAATTTCTCTAGTACTGGTTATTTACTAATAATAATATCCTAGCTCCTCATGCTCACCAGAACCTTGGTTCCCCACCATTTCCAGAGTGCTCTTTTGTGTCTTCTAACATGAAGACTAATACAAAGTATTTGTTTACCATCTCTGCATTTCCTTATGAGGAGAGTTTTCGACTTGATCAAGTGTTTCTGGTACATAAGAACTTGGACCTCATAACCCTCCCTAACAGCATAGTGGGCGCAGCTATACCACAGGGACTTCAGCAGCTCAAGAAGACAGCTCACTGTCACCTTCTCAAGGGCAATTAGGGATGGGCAATAATGGCTGGCCCAGCCACTGATGCCCACACTCCGTAAATGAATTTAAAAAAGATCTGAGGAACATCTCTGTATTTGCTGTGACAATTTTCAATTTAACTGCACAAGAATGATGAGAGGATTAGAAAAATAGAAACATAAAGAATTGCAGCACAGAAGGAGATCATTGGGCCCATCATGTCTCTACTGGTTGAAAAAGAGCTATTCAGTCTAATCCCACCTTCCAGCCATTGATCTGTAGCCCCATAGGTTAAAGCACTTCAAATGCATGTCCAAGTACTTTTAAAATTGTGATTAACATTCCTGCTTGTGATTAGTCTCAATGTGACAAATTTGATAGTTCCTGAATTTTTCACAGGCCCACATCATGTTCAAAGCCTGTTTGTGTCTATTTTTACTCCTTGTTGCTCATTGCTTATGAAGGGCATGCTCAGTTCCAGTGCCATTCCTGTGAATCGTCCAATAAAGTACCCATGCTAGCTGATGAATACTTGCAGATCAACCTCTCATTGTGTGTCTATTTTAGGCCTGTAAAATGAGCATTAATGAGGTCCAATTTCTACTCCTTTGAATTATGATAGCTTTATAGAAGGTCCATCACAAAACAGATTCCTTGTTCCAGTGCTTTTTCTTCTTTGGTTCTATACCTTGGTATGTATGTTCCAAGGATTATGTTATGGTCATAAACAGGGTGGTGACTGTTTGCAATGAGGATTTCTATAATGCTCAGTGCTGATGAGTGTGCATTCTTTACTACTGGCTTTCACTCAATTACAAGACTTCCTTTACTATTTGTGTCTTTACTACAGAGTATACTTTAGCTGGGGGGCTTTACCAGTGCCTTCAGCTGATATGTATTAATTGCTTCCCCATTGTCTGGTATCAGACTACCACTTGTTGCTTTTAATAGCTTTGCTCTGACTTGCCTGTTGACTTGCCCTCTCAACTGAGCTGTAATCTTTCCAATAGTTTTTCATTCTGCAGGTCAACTATTACATTGTCATGAATCATTTCAACCTGTGATACACAATACTCAAAGTGCATTTTACAGCAATGTAAAATGTACTGAGACTTTGGTTAAATTTCTCTCTCTCTCTCAGATTATATTTTTATTTTGTTTTTCTAGATCTGACAATGCTGTCAGCCAAGGCTCAATGGTGGCACACTCTTGCCTCTGAGTCAGAAGGCTGTAGGATCAAATCCCAATCTAGAGTCTTGAACCAAAAATCTAGGCTAACACTACAGTGCAGTACTAAGGGATGCTACATGGTTGGTGGCACTGTCTTTAAGATCAGATGGTAAACCCAGTTCCGTCTTTCCTCTCAGGTAAACTTAAAAGGCAGGGCACTATTTTGAAGATGAACAGGGAAAATATCTCCAGGGTTCTGCCAATTTATCCCTCAACCAGCTTCACCAAAAAAAAAGGTGATTTAGTCATTTAATTCACAGCTTTGGGGAACCTTTCTGCACTCAAACTGGCTGCCCTGTTTCCTTTATCACAACAATGACGACATTTCAAAAGTACTTAATTAGCTGTAAAGTGTTTTGGAGCATTCTGAGGTCATGAAAGTTGCTAAATAAATGCAAGTTTTTGTAAAAATATCGAACTCATTCCTAAAATTTACAAGAATATACTGGCAGTGAGGAATCGCATGATGACAACAACTACGTATAATTATATAGCGTCTTTAACATAAGTAAACATTCCAAACTGCTTCACAGAAGCATTATAAGACAAAGCGTCACAACAAGGCACATATGGAGATTTTAGGTCAGAGGACCGAAAGCTTGGTCAAAGTGGTAGGTTTGAAGGAACGTCTTAAAGGAGGAAAGTGAGGCGAAGATAGAAAGGTATTCCAGAGTTTGGGGCCTAGAAAGCGAAGGCATAGCCACCAGTGGTGGAGCAAATAAAACTGGGCTTGCACAAGAAGCTGCAATTAGAGGGGCCCAGATATCTCACAGGGTTGTGGGGTTGGAGGAGTTTACAGACATAAAGAGGGGCAAGGCCATGGAGGCATTTGAAGATGAGAATGAGAATTTTCAAATCGAGACAGTAGTCAACATAGGTCGGTGAGCACAGGAGCGATAGGGGAGTGGAACTTGCTGCGAGTTAAGACATGGGTAGCAGAAATTTGGATAACCTGAAATTTATGGAAGGTAGAAAGATCAGGCAGGAGTGCATTGGAATAGTCAAGCCTAGAGTTAACGAGACCTTAATGAGGGTTGTAGCAGCAGATGAGCTGAGACAGGAGCCAAGTCAGGCAAAGTTGCAGAGGTAGAAATAGGTACTCTTAGTGATAGCATGAATATAAGGTTGTAAGCTCATATTCAGATCAAATGTGAGGTCAAGGTTGTGAACAGAATTGCTTAATTTCAAACTGTTGCCAGGGAAAGGGATGGAGCCATATTAAAAATATTATAAAATTAGAAGCAATGGCCATGGTTGTTTGATACGTACTAGTGTCAAACAAAGTTCTCCACCACTAACATATATTCAGAACGTGATTCATGGTTTTTTGTGCATCTTATGTGTAGGCAGTGGGCAGAATCCTCCATGCTTGCTGGCATCAGATATGTTATGTGGCACGAGCGGACAAAATGGCTTGATGGTAATGGTAGTGTGGGGGATATGCTGGGCCATGAGATTACAGATTGTGTTCGAGTACAATTCTGCTGCTGCTGATGGCCCACAGCGCCTCATGGATGCCCAGTCTTGAGTTGCTAGATCTGTTGTAAATCTATCCCATTTAACACGGTGGTTAACAGGAGAGTATCCTCAATGTGAAAGCAGGACTTTGACTCCACAAAGACTGTACGGTGGTCACTCCTACTGATACTGCCATGGACAGATTCATCCGCGACAGGCAGGTTGGTGAGGATGAGGTCAAGTGTGTTTTTCCCTCTTGGTTCCCTCACCACCTACTGCGGACCCAGTGGTTCACAGAAGTTTGAAAAAAATCACACTTTTATACACAAATGCTGGAAGTTTCATCAGTTGCATTTCTTACAGCTCTTCATGTTAGTGGTGAAATGATACATTGTTAGTTTGATTGATGCACAGGTTACAGTGCAGGATTGAGTGATGTGGCATTCTGGATGCCTATGTATACATGCGCATAGCAATATAGTTCATAAATCATCTGGAATAATATGTAACCGGGACAATGAGGAATGGTCAGAGTTATGACACAATAAGGGAGTGTGGCACAGCTTGACTCGAGTATCTTTCAAGCTGCCTGAGAAACAGGACAGGTTGTTTCCTTTGCCTTGTGTTTCTGTCTTCTGCTCAGTGATGGTTGGATAGTTGAGCTAACTGGCTAGCTCTTGTGCCCAATGTTCAAACAAAAAGATGGAGGTCACGGTGCATTCATTTGCATTCAGCTTAACATACCCCATATATGTAAATGGGCATATTCTACAATAAAGCATGAAGGAGGCACAGAGATGCTGAGAGAGCATGTCAATGAACCCCATTCCACATCGGGTAGGAT
The DNA here is from genome assembly GCF_017639515.1 of Carcharodon carcharias. Taxonomy (NCBI): domain Eukaryota; kingdom Metazoa; phylum Chordata; class Chondrichthyes; order Lamniformes; family Lamnidae; genus Carcharodon; species Carcharodon carcharias. The sequence continues at coordinate 167,980,417 of NC_054476.1, forward strand.
AAGCAGCAGGGTTTGGAGGAGAGTTAGATGTTAAAGCCCATTTTGCAGCTGCTCTTAAGAAATTGTATGCAAAGGCAGAGCAAAATGCCACTTTTCCAGTGATATTTGTTAAATTCAGATTCCCAGAGATCGGAGTTCATGAATGAGCTCCCTCATTAACATTGCTCACCCTGGCTCCCATATTTCAGTGCCAGGCTTGCGTGGGTGATCTGTTGGTTACTGAGTTGGTCTAGTCACCCGCCCCCTGTTACGGAATGAAGTGCAAAGCACACTGCTTACCTCCAGTTTACACTGCATAGGATGTAAGATTCCTGTGTCTGGGCTACCCTGCTGTACTCTTACTGGAGGTTTCTAAAAATTGAATTCACTTCATTAGCCACTTTTTCCACTGTTTGAGGTGCGCACTAGCGCTGCTGGTTCCCTAAGTGTGCGTCCAACGCAGTCAGTTACACGCTGAAAATGACAATGATGAACTCACTCAAACCAATTGCTTGGCTGACCAATTTTTCACAGATCGCTGGGCCCTGGGTCAGAATAAGTTCCAGGGCTGGAGTTTTACGCACCGCAGGCGGGCACGTGCCTAACCCGAACGGGCATGAAATAGCGCGAGATGACTTTGGGCGAGCGTCCCAACGTCATCACACAATCGCGCGATATTTCACTCAGCTGGCACACACGGCAGTCAGAAGTGCGCCAGCCGGCAATTAAGTGGGAAATTAGGTCCATTGACGATGCAATTCACAGCGATTTTACGTGGCCTGTCCACACTGATCCACATTGACGGTGGGCGAACGGGCCATTCTCCCAGGTGGCATTCACATTTTTGCTCAAACCTCGATCCCGGGTGGGATGAAATCTCCGTGGAGAAATGAAATTAAAAAAAGACGTCTGGAGACCGGTTTTTTTTTTTATGAGGTGTGCTTTCAGGTGCTGGATGATGCTGCATGGACACATTTTGCAGCATTTTTGTAATTTCCTTTATTCTGCAGATCTCTGAGGCAACTATCTGCCTTCCAGGAGCTCACTAGAAGCGCTCGGCACGCGTTTCATTCCGCGTGACCGTTAATCGGCCAGCCAGCCTGAAACCACTGTCAGGGGCCGATTGTGGCCGGAGGCCCATTTCTCGTCTGCTTCTGGACCCGCCAATCGCGTGTGGCTGACGAACGACAAATTCAGGCCCTGGTAGTTTGTAATCAGCTTGCAATTAGAAATCTGCGCCACTGGTAAGTGTTGTCGCTGGAGCCAGGGAACCTGCCTGCAGCCCTCGCCCTTTAGTCTTCCACCAGGAGGCTGCCGCCAAGCAGCTGACTTCATCCCTGATGCCTTGGGGGAGCCAACTGGAAAATTCCAGCTGGCCTTTGACAATGGGCCTTAATAAGCAAAACAAAAACAGAATTACCTTCGGGGTCATGAGGACTCGAAACGTCAACTCTTTTCTTCTCCGCCGATGCTGCCAGACCTGCTGAGGTTTTCCAGGTAATTCTGTTTTTGTTTTGTATTTCCAGCATCCGCAGTTTTTTGTTTTTTGGCCTTAATAAGCAATTTATCCTGCTTAATTGGCTACTTGCTGCTTGCGAGCTTAGGATGGAGTGCACATGGATACTATATATTGCTAATATCACCCTTTTTTTCAAAAGAAGGAATCTTTCTTTAGCTCTGCTTTAATATTGCATATTATTGCGAAAAGCAAAAATGATGGTATATCTTTCTCATAAATAATTATTAATCCTGATGACTGGTTTAAAGCAACCTCATAAAATATAGTTTACGCAGTAACTTACTCAGACTTAATTATAGCAGTACAGCTGTCTTCCATACTTTTGATTATCAAATAATAGGGCGAAAGGTACAGTGGATCTACATAATTCATGCTAAACTCATAGTTCATTTTTGTTCCCCTGTGAATTCAGTGCCTGAGGTAGTATTCAAATCAGACAGCTAAGTAGCACGATATATTAGTGAGCTTTAGGATTTTTAAATTAATTATGACATAAGGAAAGATCTTCCATGCGAAACAATTTAATCGCTATTTTGAGTCTGGAATGCCTGTAAACATGCAGCATTGAAGTTTGTCAATGCACTTACTGTAACTTCAAGGCAGTCTTTTGATTATTACATAGGAAAAACCTATTTTTTTCAGTTTTAGCTGTGCCTGTGGAAAGAGCTATGGATCTAATTTCCCTCTTTTTATATATTATTTTAAATCTACACTCACAAATTAGCACATATAATGTTGTGATCATTTTGTGAACCAATGTCACCCAGTCCAACTAAACTCTCAGTTGATCTTAAAGCGCTGGTCCATTTTCACATGCCAATAAACTGTAAGATTTTTAAAGAACTCTCTCTTTACTCCTTAAGGTAAGTCAGAGTTAAGAGCAACCAAGGCCTAAGGCATTTTTAAAATAAATATTTAAAGTGACTCTTTCTTCATAATGGACGTTATTTAGAGTATATGACCTCAAAGCCAATGTTTTTAGAAATGCCTCTTTTGCCAAGCCAAAGATCAAAACATAGCATCCTTTATTATTCAAGTGCATCCATAGTTCATCATCTTTTCTTGTAACTGTCAGCAGCTCTCACAGTGGTTTGATTGATTTGTGTTTGATTATGTTATTCTAGTAACTGATCTATGTAACTATACTTGATTGCTTAAGCCACTTGGCTCCTGACCTCAGTACAGCCTTGGCCCATACATGGACTGAACTCCAAAGGTGAGGTGAGAGTGACTGTCCTTGGCATCAAATCAGCATTTGATCAAATGTGACATCAGGGAGTGCCAGCAAGGCTGAAGTCAATGGGAATCGGGGGAAAACTCTCCATTGGTTGGAGTCATACCAAGCACAAAGGAAGATGGTTGTGGTAGTTGGAGGTCAATCATCTCAGTCCCAGGGCATCACTGCAGCAGTTGTGCAGGGTAGTGTCCTTGGTCCAACCATCTTCATCTGCTTTGTCAATGATCTTCCCTCCATCATAAGATGAGAAGTGGGGATGTTCTTTGATGATTGCACAATTTTTTGCACCATTTGCAATGACTCCTCAGATACTGATGCAGTCCATGTTCATATGCAGCAACACCAGGGCAACATCCATGCTTGTGCTGATAGATGGTAAGTAACATTTGCACTATGTTAGTGCCAGGCAATGACCAATTCCAACAAGAGAGAATTTAATCATCTCCCAATAACATTCAATGGCTTTACCATCACTGAATCCCATATTATCAACATTCTGGGAGTTATCATTGGCTATAAACTGAACTAGGCTAGCCATATAAATACTGTGGGTACAAGAGTAGATCAGGGGTTGGGAATTCTATGGTGTGTAACTCACCTCTTGACTCCCCAATGTCTGTCCACCATTTACAAGGCACAAGTCATGATTGTGGTAGAATACTCTCCACTTCCCTGGGTGAGTGCAGCCCCAACAACACTCAAGAAGCTTGACGCCATCCAGGCAAAAGCAAGCTGCTTGATTGTACCGCACCCACCACCTTAAAAAATCACTCCCTCCACCACCAACACACAGTGTACAATTCTACTACATCAGCTCAATGTGTACAATGTGTACAGTTTGTACTACAGCAGCTCACCAAGATTCCTTTGACAGCGACGTCTAAATCCATGACCTCTATCATCTAGAAGTCAAGGGCAGCAGGTGCATGAGTACACCACTACCTGCAAGTTCTCCTCCAAAGCACACACCATCCTGATTTGGAGTGATATCACTGTTCCTTTATTGTCATTGGGTCAAAAACTTAGAACTCCCTCCATAACAGCACTGTGGACATACATGGACTACAGCAGTTCAAGAAGGTGGCTCACCACCACCTTCTAAAGGACAATTAGAGATGGGCAATAAATGCTGCCCTAGCCAGCAACACTCACATCATGTGAATAAATAAATAAAAATCTGTGGGTGGGACTAGAGTGCTAAGAAAGCTGAGAAAGTTCTGGAAAGACCTAAGACTATAAGCTGAGTGCATGTTAAGATTGTGTGAGTTTTGAGATGTTTTAAAGTATTGTCAATAAACCTGCTGTAGATTTGGGACTAGGGTTAACTCTGCATTGTTCTGAGATAAATTAGATATCTAAGATATGGAGCTAAAAAAATTGGTAACAAGGATGGTTGAGAAAAACTTAACTTGCCCAGCTCCAGAGCCATTTCTTTCACCACCTTGGGATTCCCCCCATGTCATGGGAAAGATGGATTTCTGGGTTCAAAGCCTAATTACTCGCTACCGGACAGTCTGGATGATAGCAGCGATACATGAGAAAGCGATGCTTGTCTCAGAGCAGGTCAGTGAATATTCAAACAGCTCACAGAAGATCTGTCTACATTTGATACAGCAATAAGCACTCCCAAAAAATACATCAAGCCAAACAAAAGTGTGATGATTAAAAGATATATATTCCATTAGAGATCCCAGAAAAAAGTGAGCTCATCAAACAATACATGGCAGTGTTACGGCAATGGCTTCTACATATACATTTGGTACACTGACCAATTAACTAAATTGTAATAAGTTAATTGAAAAGATTTCAATTCCATGAATTAGGGAACATCTTCTCATGGGGTATGATGATTGAACTTTGAAAAAAACCCATGACCTTAGCAATCCAGATTGAATCTACCATGTTACATTCAAAGAGGTTACATAGCAATGCACCTTTATACTCACCTTTACACTCAGGGTTGCAGGCACAGCTTGCCCAACCAACTCAAGTGCAATAAATTCGGGTCAAGGGGACCTCAGCAATCTCATCAACATGTGCACCATCAGGGTCAGATACCTTCAAAACTGTGCCCAAACTGTGGAAATGTTCATCGAGTCACAACACCAGGTCCAGCTTGAGGGGAAAGGTGCAATTCATGTTTAAAATGGAATCATTTTGCAAATTTGTGGAGGTTGTCAAAGAAGCGAACTTCATTGGTTCAACAAGTGGAAGAGTCCTGAAGTGAAGGATGACATGTATGTACTATCACAAAAGGTACAACACCAGGGGCAGAATTTTCCCCTTGTGGTGTGGGTAAAATGACGCACGGTGACATTGGGTGAGCTTCCCAATGCCATCGTGATAGTTCACTGGGTGGGCATGTGATGATGCCCAACACATGCCCGCAATTAATTAATAAGTCACATAAGGCCCTTGACTGTTCAGCTGATGCTGATTTTTCGGTGTCTGTGCAATCTTCAGGTCAGTGCACGGGTGTAACAGCCAGGCGGGTAGGACACATTTGTATAAACCTCATCCACAGGCGGGATAAGAGGTCTCACTGGGGTTGTGAGTGTGCACAGTCAATTATTTATTTATGAAAGTTTTTGTAACTTGTCTGTGTGATTTGCAATACTTCAAAATGTATACCAGCTGCTTTGTCTGGACTCTTAACCTTCAGGTCAGCACTCTGCAGTGAGGAATCTTTTCTGGGCCTGCAGGTTTCAGGAAGCCTTCCCTTAGCCTGGGAATGGGAGCTGAACTTTCCACTGGAGGCATCTCCTCTGAGGAGGAAGGGAGGGCTAGAAGCGGGAGGAGGTCAGGAGTGGACAATCAGCCTCCAGGGGAGCCACCTTTGGGAGGACAGGTGCAGGTACAAGGGGTGAAGGGCCAAGAGGTAGTCAAAGGTGGAAGGGGCTGCAGAAGATGCCACTATCCTGCTGCCAGGGTTACAGGCTGCGAAGCAGCAACCTCAATATGATTGAGGTGCAGTGCCGAAGGAGGCTCCAACTATCAAGGGAGACAGTCAACTATATCTGTCATATGATTGGCCCTGAGAACTCCCCTAACTGTGTGGGTGGACACCCCATGCCAGTGGCTCTGAAGGTCACAGCTGCCCTCAAATTCTATGCCTCTGGATCCTTCCAGGGGTTGGTGGGTGATCTTTGTGGTGTCTCCCAATTGCTGGCTTCCCCCGTGTCCAGGGTGCTATTGACTGTACACATGTGGCCATCAAGGCGCCAGCAGGTGAGCCCAGTGCCTTCGTCAACAGGAAGGGCTTCCACTCCATGAACGTGCAGGTAGTGTGTGACCACAGGATGCTGATTCTACAAGTCTGTGCAAGGTACCCAGGCAGCTCCCACAACACCTACACCCTCAGACACTCCCAGGTGCCGGGGCTCTTCAGTGCTCCAGCCTGGCTGGATGGCTGCTGGGTGACAAGGGCTATCCCCTCAGAAGGTGGCTCACGATGTCTCTCCACCATCCAAGAGCAGAAGCTGAGCAGCGGTACAATAGGAGCCACAGCACCACAAGGGCTGTGATGGAGAGAGCCATCGGTCTTCTCAAGATGTGCTTCCAGTATCTGGACCATTCAGGGGTCACACTCATATACCCCCCAGATTGTGTGTCGCTAATAGTGGTTGCATGCTGCACTCTGCACAACCTTGTGCTGGAAAGGGGGGATGCAGTGGACGATGAAGATGTCGACACAGTGGCTGCAGCTGCACACGATGAGTCCAGCAGTGAGTCCGAGGATGAGCACACACGGGGAAATGCTGAGGGGGTAGACGGTGACCCGGGCATACTCCAGGGAGGCAGGGACACCCGGGAGGCTTTAACCCAAAGAACCTTCAGCTGGAACACCACAGATGGACCTCCAGGACAAGCCTGGGCTGTGGGCTCCGTACTCGATACCTAAGTACAAAACCTGCCTGGTTAATAAAGCTGAATGTCCCACAAAACACTCATTACATTATTGGAAACCATCCACCTGCAGAAGAAAAGAGGCACCTTCAGCCATGGTGACTTGTGTGAATTTAATGTGTCTAGCAAAACAACTTATTACAAAAAATATACATTAGTGTTATAAATGAAATAAAATCATAAAGACCTCACCTCAGGCAAACACAAAAGCCCCAGTGAGAAACCCATGCTGTGTCTAAGGTACCTTATGTTTATGTTTCCGGGTGCTGTGTCTTGGTGCTGCCCCCTCGCTGGGAGTGGTATCTGAGACAGCTGATGACTCTGCTGTCCTGTTGGCCTCGATGACCTTGGTGGTCGTCCTCTGGCCCGTGGAGCCTGTGCTGGTCCCGCCTGGGAGGAAGCTGCCAGTTCCACAGCTGGCACCTCCCCAGTCATCACAGCCTCACCGGATGCTGTGGTCACTGGGAGAGGAGGGGAGGAGCTGCCGCCCTCATTCGGAGCGTCATGAGAGGTGCCCGGAGAGACGCCAGGGCAGCTGCTGCGCCGACGTAAGGTCACTTCAGACCTCCCTGCTCACCATGGATGGATGGGCACCGAGCTGGGAAAGTTGGTGCCCAGACCATCTCCCACACTGGCACTGACCAGCCGAGGTCAATGCTGATGTCAGAGCGCATCCCCAGGAAGCCAAGACAGGTCCCCTGGAGGAGCCTCTCTACAATAGTCGCCACTCTCTCCATGGAGGACGCATGGCGCTCGGACATGAGACTCATTGCTTCGGCAATCGTCCACTTAGACTCCTCCAAAACGGAGACCGAGCCAAGCACAGCCTCATGTATCTCCCCCAGATGCTCCCACACATCCGGCCGCATTTCCTGCACCTGCTGCATCGCGGACGACTCCAGAGGGACATCATCAGGCACCGACTGAGCATGTGCCTGGTCCCTGAAGTCCTCCGATTGCTGGCACCATGGGCACTCTCTGTCTCTGCCAGCTCCTCCGGTGACTGTGAAGTGCCCTCACCGCTGTGCCCCGGGACACTAGCTGATGATCTAATTCTCATGGAGGTGGTTGTATCTGCTCTAGTGCCTGCCTGGCAGAGATGGTGTGACGCTGGTGAGACTTCAGGGCCCTCAGGTGTGTGTGAGGGCCTCTGCTGCTCCTCCTCCCAGTCCTGCTCCAATGATGCTGAAAGGAAGAACAAGGACATTGGATCAGTTAACGTAGAGACGATGTCAATGTGTATCCCTGTCCCCCGGATCATTATGGGCTCATCCTTCCATAAACAATGGTCAAGCCATGTTGCAAACTTCAATCACTGAACATTCAGCACTGTCATGGCTGTTGGGAGAACAATGGTGACCTCACTGCTGGGCAAACATACCTGCCCGGGGCACCCCAGCCTCACTGACACCAGTGGACCTGGGCACATGGCAAATCTAGGGCCTCTGGCTCAAAGCGGCTGAGAATCACTAACTATGCCGGCCCTCCACCAGTCCTCACCCGCTCGGCTGCATCATGTACATTCATCTCCTGAAAAGGAGAGAAGAGCATTGATTGGTGCTACTTTTACCTGGATTCTCTTCGCACACGGCCCACCCCAACCAGAGTGGGACATATCAGGCTCCAGAGCCTCCTCACCCCGCTGCTGCCGAACACTCACACAAAGATGCTGGGCCTGTCCCTACCCCCACCCTCCCCCTTGGCCACATGCTGCCTACATCACATTAGGCACCACACGGTCTAACTTTCCATACCAGGGAGGCACAAGCACCTGGAGCACAGAGGGCAGCAGATCGATCAGTGCCAACGTCACCTCGAAGCTCCCCTCCCAGCATCTCATCATCCTGACTTGGACATGTCCTGGAGTTCCAGCTCTGCGCCTGGGTACAGCTCCTCCAGGTTACCCCCAAAACAGTCATGTGGGTCTCAGTGTACCACATGCTGCGGGGGCAGAACCCATCTCTTCACCACCCTCTCAGGGTGACCTCAGCATGGGCAATATCTGCTGGCCCACCCAGCGATGGACACATATTGTCAATGATTCAATGAAGATACGACACTCAGACTTGAGGTGGGGGCAGCAGAGGGTTAAGTCTACCTGCTGGGTTAAGTGACCAATGCCAACATGGTCCTCACCCTTCCAGAGCGCAACAAGTCGTTGAAGCGCTTGTGACACTGGATCCAGGTGCCCCACACCACATCGCGGGAGCTCACCACCTCCTCCACCTCCTCCCAGGCACGTTCGGTCATGTGGGGGGTTGGGGGGGGCCTCCTCCTTCTGTCCTGGGGAACCAGCACCTCCCTCCATGCTGTCACCTCCTCAAGGACGGCAGCAAGGCAGTCATTGGAAAAACGAGGGACACACTGGACCCCAGCTTACCTTCTGTCCTGCCCTGTCCCACTGCCCTACCCTCCGGCCTGGCCTGTCCCCCAGTCCTGCCCTCCGGCCTGGTCTGTCCCCCTGCCCTACCCTCCGGCCTGGTCTGTCCCACTGCCCTACCCTCCGTCCTGGTCTGTCCCCATGCCCTACCCTCCGTCCTGGTCTGTCCCACTGCCCTACCCTCCGGCCTGGTCTGTCCCACTGCCCTACCCTCCGGCCTGGCCTGTCCCCCTGCCCTACCCTCCGGCCTGTCCCCCTGCCCTACCCTCCGGCCTGGCCTGTCCCCCAGTCCTGCCCTCCGGCCTGGCCTGTCCCACTGGCCTATCTTCCAGACTGGCCTGCTCAGCAGAAATCCTCTGCTGTGGCCTTGCACTCGAGCAATTATCCTGAAACGCTACAGCAACGTGTGCTGCATTTAGACCCTGAAGGACATCCGGGTGTTATTAAGTTGAAACAATGATCCCATGAAGCAGTCTGGTGGCCAGCAATAAATTGCCACAAAAAAAGTTCATTAGAAACTGTGTAGCATATAGATTCAGTGAAGAATCTGTTAAACCATGTCCCGCACCTTTACAACCACCCCCATGGCCAACAAAACCATGGCAACAACTCCAAGTAGATATATTTGGAGAAGTCACAGGCAGCCTCTAGCAATTAATGTTTTTGTTTTTTGTTCATGATCTCTACAGCAAGTGGCCAGAAATCACTACAACAAATTTCATAACCATCACTTCAGTCAATGACATTTTAGACACGTTCTTTACAAAATGGGGTTTGCAGGAGATGATCACTGCACACAATGGACCACATGCAGTTTGTTTCCAGTCAGTTCTCAGAGTTCTGAGCAAGTTACAGAATTCATCTCCATCTGACATCGCAATACAGCCCGCAATCGAATGGCGACACTGAACGATTCAAAAGGGTGATCAAGGCCAGTCTGAGACCCAGTACGTCAGAGGGGAGAGCATTCATACATTCACATCCTACTCCACTCATATCGATCCACTGCACACTCTCTTACTGGAAAGATACCCATCGAAATGATGATAGGTCATAACTTTCATATGTCACTGAGCATCCTTAAGCTGTCACCACCAGTGAACAAGAATGTCAGAGCGAAAGCAGGTGAAATTGCAAAGCGGCATGGTAAAGCGAAAGCATACTTTGACAAACGAACAAACACAAGGGAGCCACGATATGAGGTTGGAGTTTGGGTTTGAATCAAATGGGTCAAATCATGGCCACAAACTCACATCATTTGTATCAGGTCCAAAGCAGGTGAAGCAGATCAGTACCAATGCTTATCCGTTGGATGACAACATCAAATGGAATGTGCGATGCTAGACCATGAGCAGAACAGGATATTTTGAGGAAAGTGATTTTGAGGGTACATTTCCTTTTCCTATGAGTGATGTTGATCATCTGCCTCATCAAGCTGATCGCATAGAACCACAACAACAAATTTGTGGATCTAATCACAGATCAAAGAGACCTTCATAGCTCAAAGACTATTCCTGGGGTGCTTAGAGAAAATAAACAAGTTGAACTCTAAGAAATGACTTGATGTATACTTGAGGTGCAGGGGGCGATAGGCCCAGTGAAGACTAAAGAGGCTAAAAAAAGGTCAGCAGCATTTATTGGAGCTACATTAGAGCCCATAGAATTTAAAGCATCCCAAGCGGGCAGACAGAAAGTGATGGAAACGCCTCACCTAGTCAAAGTGCCACAGGAGAGTGCAGCAGAAGCTGGAGTGCCACCTGAGGGGAGTAGTGCCCCAGAGGACATGGGACGGATTGGGGGAACATCCATCCTCACAGGGAAGGAAAAAAGAGAAGATGATAGGCCCTAAGCCAAATAACACTTATGAAAGTCACAAGATAAATACGAGTGTATTCTGTGCAGAATTACCACTAAAAGATTGAAGGGTCAAGTTCAAATTTCAAATCTCATTACATTCAGCAACGTAGCTACAGAACCCATGAACCCAGACGCCTCACACAAGGGCTTAGAAACAATTAATCACACATCAGCACACAAGAAATAAGATTTAGTGAGTACCAGAAACAAAGGGAAGAATATTTTTGCTTGGCATGGGGGCGGGTACCCGACACGCCCAAGTGTAATGATGTCGGGCGCGTGTGCCAATGTCATCGCGTGGTTTCGCAATATTTCGTTCGGTGGGCATGCACCAGAGTCAGCTGCGCAGCCACCGATAATTTAAAGGCTGATCAAGGCCATTAACAATCCAATTAAATTCAAATTTACGCTGCCCATCGAACCCTACGGTGGGCGGGGCAAGCGAAAGGGCCGAGCGGCCTTCACATATTTTAGGAAACCTCATCCACAAGCGGGATGAAGTTTCCTAAAGCAAATAAACATTAAATAAAAACGTTACTTTTGAATTAAAAACATGTCCCAGCTCGTGTGACAGGATCACATGCGGGGATATGTTTTGTTAAGTTTTCATTCTCTTCATTTTTTTCTTTTTGCTCGGTTCTCAGGGAGATTGCAGCGCCCTTTCTCACGCATGCGCAAACTGACCGGCTCTCCCTCCTCCCCCCACCCCCACCCCCCCCACCCGCCCAGGCAGCAACCAGCGCTGCCGCTTGCGATCCAGGCAGGGCGGGCCTTAATTGGCCCACCCGCGTGAAGTCGCGGTGCAGAGCTGATCGCGAGCGGCGGGCAGCTTCCTGACCACCCCTGCCCCTCCCCTGCCGAGCAACCCCACCCAGGCCAAAACCTGGCCCAAAATTGCCTCACTTATGGGCTGTAGAAACAGCCATCAAAGTCTTAAGGCATGTATAAGCAGTAGCAGAGATTTGCATAATACAAGTGTTGTCCTTTAACATTCTGTTCAGTCTGATTCTTTCCAGGGCTTTCCAGTCCTGGAGTTAATTTCCCAGACATTTAAGGGGATACTTCAGGATACTCAGGACTATTCCTACTGTAAAGAAAAATTCTAGAGGGAGGACCCACCATCCATGGTTAACTAAAGAAGTTAGGGAAAACATCAAACTTAAGGAAAAAGCATAAAACTGTGCAAAGGTGTGTGGCAGGTCTGATGACTGGCCAGAATATAAAGAATGGCGGAGAATGACTAAAAGGTTCATCAGGAAAAAGAAACCTGAGTATGAGAGGAAGCTAGCTAGAAATGTTAAAAAGGATAGCAAGAGTTTCTACAGGTATTTAAAAATGGATAAGAGTGTTGGTCCTCTAGAGAGTGAGAATGGGGAGTTAACAGTAGACAATAAGGTAATGGCGATAGATTGAACAAATATTTCGCTTTTGTCTTCACTATAGAGGATACAAAAGACATTCCAGTAATAGCTATAAATCAGGAGATGAAAGAGGGAGAGGAAATTGGTGAAATTACAATCACTAGGGCAGTGGTACTGATCAAAATGATGAAGCTGCGGGCTAACAAGTCTCTGGGTTCTGATGGATTTCATCCTAGGGTCTTGAAAGAGGTGGCTAATGAGGTAGTTGATGCATTGGTGTTAGTTTTCCAAATTCATTAGACTCTGGGAAGGTTCCATCAGACTGGAAAGTAGCAAATATAACCCCTCTATTCTAGAAGGGAAGCAGGCAGAAAACAGAAAACTATAGGCCAGTTAGCTTGATGCCTGTCATGGGGAAGGTGGTAGAATTAATCATTAAAGAGGTTATAGCTGGGCATTTAGAAAAACTCAAGGTAATCAGGAGGAATCAGTGTGGTTTTTTGAAAATGAAATCATATTTAACCATTTCATTAGAGTTCGTTGAAGGAGTAATGTGTGCTGTGGATAAAGGGGAGCCTGCTGACGTACTGTACTTGGATTCCAGAAGGCTTTTGATAAGCTGACACATCAAATGTTATTTTGTAAAATAAAAACAAATGGTATAGGGGATAACATATAAGCATGGATAGGAAATTGGCTGGCAGAAAACATAGAGTATGCATAAATGGGTCTTTTTATGATTGGCAGAATGTGACGAGTGGAGTCCCGCAGGGGTCTGCGCTGAGGCCTCAACTTTTTACAATTTACATCAATGACTTAGATGAGGAGAGTGAAGGCATGCTGGGTAAATTTGCAGGGATACAAAGATAGGTAGTAAACTATGTTATGAAGAAAATATAAGGATTTTGCAGACGGATATCGATAGGTTGAGTGAGTGGGCAAAAATCTGGCAAATGGAGTATAATGTGGGAAAATGTGAAGTTGTTTCACTTTGGCAGGAAGAATAAAAAAGCAGAGTATTACTTAAACAGAGAACGACTTCAGAATTCCAAAGTGCAGAGGGATCTAGATGTCCTTGAGCATGAATCATAAAAAGTTAGTTTGCAGGTACAGTACATTATCAAGAAGGCTAATGGAATGCTATCCTTTATTACAAGAGGAATTGAACATAAAAGTAAGGAAGTTATGCATCTCGAATACTCTGTAGTTTTGGTCTCCTTATTTAAGGAAGGGTGTTAATTCATTGGAGGTGGTTCAGAGGAGGTTTACTAGATTGATACCTGGAATGAGCAGGTTGTCTTATGAGGGCAGGTTAGACAGACTGGGCTTATTTCCATTGGAGTTTAGGAGAGTGAGGGGTGAGTTGATTAAAGTATATAAAATCCTCAATGGCCTTGACAAGGTGCACGTGCAAAGGATGCTTCCTCTTGTGGGTGAGTCCAGTACTAGAGGGCACTATTTTAAAAGTAAGGGTCACCCTTTTTAGGACAGGGATGAGGAGAAATTTTTTCTCTCAGAGGGTTGTGCGATTTTGGAACTCTCTGTCTCAGAAGGCAGTGGAGGTGGGGTCATTAAGTATTTGTAAGGCAGAGGTAGATAGATTCTTGTTAGACAAGGGAATCAAAAGTTATTGGAGGTAGATGGGAATGTGGAACTTGAAGCACAAACAGATCAGCCATGATCTTATTGAATGGCGGAGCAGGCTCAAGGAGATGAATGGTCTACTTCTGCTTCTACTTCATATGTTTGTATGTTCATGTGTTTGTAAGCAGAATTAAGCTGGGCACTCCACTAACCCCACAGCTCACCAGAAGTCACACGTCTGTTGGTAATAAAGTTTCCCAAGCACTCCAGCCAAAAGTTAACAAAAATCTTAGCCTACTAGACAAAACCCAACAGGAAGTTTTAAGAGGGGAAATGAGGACAGGAGGCACAAAATGCCTGAATCCAAACCTTAAGCCAGCTCAACGCCTGTAGATGTTCAAATAAGCTCATTTCTCATCCCATAAAGAAAAAAAGGATGATGAGAAACCTCAGCTTAAAAAGAAACCTGTTACACACAATCACAGTATAAGATTAATATGTGATTTGTAGAATAAGTATAGAATGTTTGATCATATTCCCCTTATTTCACCTTGAAAGCAATATTTTAAAAAAAGCACTCCAAAATTCCTTGTTTTCCCCATGTAGCAGGGGCATATCATGCTCAGTGAAGGCATTTCCTTTGCATAATTTCAAAGGTGGACTGTGTTCCTGTGGAAGCATCTGGAATTGCCTCTTATATTTTAAAATGGACACTCACAAAGATGGCTTAGAGGCTGCCAAGAGCTCAGGTGACATTTGCTTATTCAACAAACTACCTCGAGCTTGAGTTCTAATTGAATCAACCCTGGATAAGGAGCCTCCCCCAGGATAGACACATCCAGACATCACCTCCCACTGTGGAATTCACATCAACCATTGTTCAAAGCTCACTCCAAACATAGAATCAATCTATTCCTAGACCCTTTGTCTCCAAGTTTACAATTTAACAAAAGAAAGCTTATGAGACCAGTTATCCATAAGGTGAATGTAAAATAGCAGTCTATCTCCCATTGTGTCGTGATGGCTTTGGACTTGCAAATTATTCCGGCTGGACAATGCCAGCATTGGTCATGTGATCAAATTCAGCTTGAGATAACAAGTTCTATCTAAAGACTCGAAGAGACCAGGGCAGACTGCAGAACAACACCACAAGCAACAACTGTAAAATGTTGTCCCATCTTTGTCTTTTAAGAACCAAAAGGCTGTAAAGTCCTTTAAGTGCTCCCCAGCCTGATTCCAAAATGCATGTCCATCTGTAAAGAAATTTGACCTCCTGTTACGGAAGTCAAAAGTGCCTAACTTCATGACCTCCTCAAAATTCATCTCTTCACGGTAAGGTGAGAGTGACTTCCTTTGACATCAAGGCAGCATTTGACTGAGTGTGGCATCAAGGAGTCCTGGCAAAACTAGAATCAATGGGGATCAGGGGACTGGAGTCAATGGGAATTGAGGGAAAAATCTCCACTGATTGGAGACATACCTAGCAGAAAGGAAGATGGTTGTGTTTGTTGCAGGTCAGTCATCTCAGTTCCAGGACATCACTGCAGGAGTTCCTTAGGCTAGTCTCCTAGGCCCAACCATCTACAGCTGCTTCATTAATTACCTTCCTTCCATCATAAGATCAGAAGTCTGGTTGTTCGCTGATGATTGTACAATGTTCAGCACCATTCGAGACTCCTCAGATACTGAAGCAGTCCATGTCCAAATGCAGCAAGACCTGGACAATATCCGGGCTTGGGCTGACAAGTGGCAAGTAACATTCGTGCCACACAAGTGTCAGGCAATGACCATCTGCAACAAGAGAGAATCTAACCATCGCCCCATACCATTCAATAGCATTACCATCACTGAAACCCCCACCATCAACATCCTGGGGGTTACCATTGACCAGAAACTGAACTGGACCAGCCATATAAATACTGTGGCTGCAAGAGCAGGTCAAAGGTTAGGAATCCTGCGGTGAGTAACTCACCTCCTGACTCCCCAAAGCCTGTCCACCATCTAAAAGGTACAGGTCAAGAGTGTGATGGAATTGTCTCCACTTGCCTGGATGATTGCAGCTCCCACACTCAAGAAGCTTGACACCATCCAGGACAAAGCTATCTGCTTAATTGGCACCCCATCCACAAACATTCAGTCCCTCTACCACCGACAGACAGTGGCAGCAATGTGTACCATCTACAAGATGCACTGCAAGAACTCACCAAGGCTCCTTAGGCAGCATCTCCCAAACCCACAACCACTACCATCTATAAGGACAAGAACAACAGGCACATGGGGACATAACGACCTGCAAGTTCCCTTCTTAGCGCCTCCCCATCCTGACTTGGAAAAATATCGCCATCCCTTCATTGTCACTGGGTCAAATCCTGGAACTCCCTCCCTAACAAGACTGTGGATGTACCTACACCACATGGACTGTAGTGATTCAAGAAGGCAGCTTATCACCAACTTCTCAAGTGGAATTAGAAATGGCCTAAATGCTGGCCTAGCCAGCGATGTCCACATCCCATAAACGATTTTTTAAAAATCCAGAAATCTGACTTCAGTTATTTTGGAGCCATCGGAACTACAATTCATGAGTGGAAAAAGATTTCACTTTACAGAATCACAGAATCACAGTGCAGAAGAGGCCCTTCGGCCCATCGAGTCTGCACCGACTTGTGAGAAACACATGACCTACCGATCTAATCCCATTTACCAGCACTTGGCCCATAGCCTTGAATGTTATGACACTCAAAGACACTTTATGTTTCTGATCTTAAATCAGCTAGGATTCCTAACAGTTTTTATAATTCTTCTGAGTCATTGACCAGCTCTATTCTGTTATCAATCTGGGCTGATCAGCCTGAACAAGCCAATCGTCCACATAGGTTTGAGCAAAGACCCAAAGTTGTACCTCAGCCCCCCCTACCCTGCCCTACATCGAACTCACATTTGTGCAAACAGATGTTATGCCCAGTGAAGTCATGTCCTATTCATAACTTCAAACATGGAATGTGTTTGTATGGTAGCTTCCGGAACTGTCTTTTATTTTTGAATGGACAGTGACTAGTGACTAAGGTGGCTGCCAAGGGTCAGGTGACTTTTGCCAATTCAACACAGGCTACCTCAAGCATCCGGAAAGGTCTCATTTGAATCACCTTGGGTGGCGGCCTTCCCCTTGAAGGACATACCCACAGAGCACCCCTCTGCGGAATTTATATCTGTCATTGTTCATGGTTTACTCCAAAATCAAAATGAATGGACTTCACATCTCCAAGTTTGTAATTTAACAAAAGGACAACTGCAGAAAATCACTTAGCCACAAGTGTGTGTGAATGGTCATCATCTGGCTCCATTGTATAGAAATGGCTTTCAATTTTAAACAATTTTGGATGGACAATAGCAGTTGATCATGTGGTTGAAGCTGGCTTCAGATACCAAAATCCTTTATTATCCTAAGAGCCAGAAAAAAACAGCCAGTCTGCAAAAAATACCACTGCAGAATATCAGCTGCAGACCAAGGCAGTAATACTGAAGCCTTTTTAAACTTAAAGGCTGCTGTATCTTAAAAGTCTCCCGGCCTGATTCCTAATCCAAAACCACCTGTAACAAAACCTGACCTCCTGGTAAGAAAATCTATAAGTAACAAACTTAATAACCTGCTGACCATCCATATTTTTGAGGGAATCCTGCAATGACCTTGATATAAAACTCCAGCTATTGAAGACACCTGGAATAGTCTTTCTAAGTGAAACGCTTCATTTTTGGGCCCACAACAACTGTTTTTTTTTTCTCCAAGATGAGCCAAACATGTGAACTACAAACTATTCTTTTGCTTACAGCTTTTAAAAGTGCACTATTCTCCTTAACATTATCATTATCAAATGTGTGCGTATGTGAGTAAAATGCCATTTAGACTTTAGGGGTGAATGTGTGAATAAATAATCATCTTTATTTAAACTCAGAAAAGTTTGCTTCTGTTATTCAAACTGACTACGTGGAACTGTATGCTCGGGGGGACAAGAGGCACACAGATCTCCCTTACCAAAAGCACACTGATTACAAACAGTAAGGGAAAGGGTACAAGGATTTCAGTTCTCTCCTGACCTTGCCTGTAACAGAATTCAAAGAAATGAATTTCTTTTTGTTTAAAGTGAGGCTTGCAGAGAGATACATGACTTCAAAATCTCTGTCCAACTGCTTGTGTGTCTCATTAAGAAGGATTCATTACTCAGGTCCTTGCAACTTCAGACAGATCTGAGAAAGGTAAGGGTAGAAAATATGGTTGGGAGTCATCGACTAAGTCCTTACCAACTTCGGCCACATACAAACATTGGGAAAGAAAAGAATAGGCCGAATGTTTCATTGAGTCAGTCCCATCCCAACATGATACAACCTACATATACCTACCTCCTTCACCCCCAATCAAGCAACCCAATTGGCGAGGTGAAAATTTGTAAAAAAAAAAAAACTCCCTTGGGTAATTTAGAAAATAAATTCTGGGAAATTGCCCATCAACCTCTCAGAGCAACCAAGCAAGATCCAGATAACCTAGTTCCATAATTTAAGATGTCTTCTACCTTTAAGATCATCCCAACTCCTTTTTGAAGGCCTATAGCTAATCTACATGTATTGGCCATATATTTCAAAAGAGACAATTTTCAATTTAAACAACCCCCTTCATTTGATTAGCTACCTATTTCATATAGTAAAGTAAGTTGGGCAATACTTAATACATTAATTGATTCAAAGACTACTAAAACAACATAAAAAGTCCCAATTCCATATAACTACATCCTGATAGCTAAAGGGCCAAAGTGTAGGAGGAAAATCTTGTGCCTTCTTCCATGGCCAGTTTGGTGATAGGGGGGCATTGAATCAGTTGGAATGGGTGGCAGGCATGGGCCCCTCCTCCTTACCAATTCCATTCCAATTAAGCCTGGGCAGGAAGGCTCTTTGACAACCTTCCTGTCCCACCACCAACTGAGAGCCTTAAGTGGGCAATAATACCCAATTACGGGCCTCATCCCACACAGTTGGTATGAAACCACTGCCAGGTGGTGGTGAGGGGGGCAGGTGTCAGTGGGAGGGGTGGTTTACCATGCGGCGAGCACAACAACAAACCTTACTGGGGTTAGCTGTGGGCTCCTAGGTGGTTCCCTCAGTCAAAGGCCCTCAATGCATCGGGAAGGAGGCGGGTGCCTCCTCTCCTGCCCTTGCTGTAGACACTCCTCCCACCCTCTCCCCCATGAGAGCCTCACCCCTCCCTGTGACCCTCCTCCTGCCTCTCCCCGCCCTTGCCATCACTCACCTGTGGCCTGGGATCCAGCAATGAACCTAGGCCTCAAGTGGATGTAGTAATGGCAGCAGCCACCACCTCCCCGGTAGCTGTGGTCTTCAATAGAGCTGCTAGCCTCTGATTGGCAGAGGCCCTTGATCCCAGGGGCAACACCTGCCACTGGCCTGTCAAGTGCCAGAATGAAACAAGATATGGCAGGACTTGCCAAAAAGAGACAACGCAGGGCTCTCGCCAGCTATTTAACCAGCAGCCGAGGCCCCTGTCACCTCCACAAGATACCACCCCAGGTGAGAAGTGTAAATGAGTCACGGCTAAGCTCACAGCTGCCTTCAACTTCTGTGCCTCCAGCTCTTTCCAGGGCTCGGTGGGTGATCTTTGTGGTGTCTCCCAGTCAGCTGTCCACACTTGTGTCAAGCAGGTTACAGACGCTCTGTTCAGACGGTCATTGACCTTCATCCACTTCCACTGGGACAAAGCCAGTCAGACACAGCGAGCCAGAGGCTTCACGGCCATTGCTGGCTTCCCCCGTGTCCAGGGTGCTATAGACTGTACACATGTGGCCATCAAGGCGCCAGCAGGTGAGCCCGGTGCCTTCATCAACAGGAAGGGCTTCCACTCCATGAACGTGCAGATAGTGTGTGACCACAGGATGCTGATTCTACAAGTCTGTGCAAGGTACCCAGGCAGCTCCCACGACACCTACACCCTCAGACACTCCCAGGTGCCAGGGCTCTTCAGTGCTCCAGCCCGGCTGGATGGATGGCTGCTGGGTGACAAGGGCTATCCCCTTAGAAGGCAGCTCATGATGCCTCTCCACCATCCAAGAACAGAAGCTGAGGGGCGGTACAATAGGAGCCACGGCTCCACAAGGGCTGTGGTGAAGAGAACCATCAGGCTTCCCAAGATGCACTTCCGATGCCTGGACCGCTCAGGGGGCGCACTCCAGTACCCCCCAGATCGTATGTCGCTGGTAGTGATTGCATGCTGCGCTCTCCACAATCTCGCCCTGGAAAGGGGGGACACAGTGGATGATGAAGACGTAGACACAGTTGCTGCGGCTGCACACGATGAGTCCAGCAGTGAGTCCGAGGATGAGCACACACAGGGAAATGCTGAGGGGGTAGACGCTGACCCGGGCAACCTCCAGGGAGGCAGGGACACCCGGGAGGCTTTAATCCAAAGAACCTTATTTAGCCCACCACAGGGGGACCTGCAGCACATACCAGGGCTGGAGCCTTCATACTCGATACCTGAGTGCAAAATTTGTCTAGATAGCAACATTAACTAAGAGTCTTGTTAATAAAGCTCAATGTCAAACAACTCACTCATAACATCATGGGTTCCCATCCACCTGCAGAAATAAGGAATCACCCTGAGTCACGTTACATTTCAAAATTTATTGATATAACATAATGCAGTTCAGAAAAGAAAAGGTGTTGCACATCACACCAAGTGGTAATGAACTAATATGGGGCAACGTAAAAGCACCAGTGAGAAACCCATGGGGTGCCTAAGGTGCCTTAAATATACATTTCCGGGTGCTGTGTCTTGGTGCTGCCCCCTCGCTGGGAGTGGTATCTGAGACAGCTGCTGACTCTGCTGTCCTGTTAGCCTTGGCGGTCGTCCTCTGGCCTGTGGAGCCTTTGATGGCCGCGCCTGGGAGGGAGCTGCCTGTTCTACAGCTGGCACCTCCCCACTCCCCAGTGGCCTCATTGGATGCCACAGTCACTGGCAGAGGAGCTGCTGCCCTCATCCGGAGGGCCCTGAGAGGTGCCCACAGAGACACTCAGGCAGCTGCTGCACTCACGTGAGGTCGCTTCGGACCTCCCTGCTCACTGTGGATGGATGGGCACCGAGCTGGGATACTTGGTGCCCAAGACATCTCCCACACTGGCACTGACCAGCTGAGGTCAATGCCACTGTGAGAGTTTGCAGGTCCGAGCACAACAACAGGAGGCCCTGATTGGTCTGCTGGAGGAGCCTCTCCACAAGAGTCACCACTGTCTCCATGGAGGAAGCATGGCACTCGGCCATGAGGCTCATTGCATCGGTGATGCTCCGCGTGGACTCCTCAAGCACGGGCACCATGCCACGTATTGCCTCACGTATCTCCGCCAGATCCTCCTGCATACCCTGCTGCACTTCCAGCGTTCACTGCTTCACAGACGACTCCAGAGTCATATCATCAGCCACCGACCGAGCAAGTACCTGGTCCCCAGCAGTCCTCCGACTGCCGGTGCCCTGGGCACTCTCTGTCTTCGCCTGCACCTCAAGCGAGTGTCAAGTACCCTCACTGCTGTGCCCCGGACACTAGTCAATGATCAAATTCCCACCAAGGTGCTAACATCTGTGCTGGTGCCTGCCTGGCAGAGATGGTGTGACGCTGGTGAGCTTTCAGGGCCCTCAGGTGTGAGAGGGGGCCTCTGCTGCTCCTCCTCCCGGCCCTGCTCCACTGATGCTGAAAGGAAGAACAAGGACATTGGATCAGTTAACGTGGAGACAATGTCAATGTGTATCCCTGTCCCCCAGATCATTATGCGCTCATCCTTCCATAAGCAATGGTCAACACATGTTGCAAACTTCCATTACTGAATAGTCAGCAGTGCCATGGCTGCTGGGACACACATGGTGACCTCAGTGCTCGGCAATCATACCTCCCTGTGGCACCCCAGCTTCACCGCCACCGGTGTACCTGGGCGCATGGGGCCTCTCCAGATCCATGGCCTGCTGCTCGAATGGAGTCACAATGGCCAACTGGGCCTGGCCTCCGCCAGTCCACATCCGCTCTGTGGAATTGTGCGCAGTCTTCTCCTGAAAAGGAGAGAGGAGCATTGATGAGTCCAGCCTGTACCTGGATTCCCATCGCATCCCTGCCAACCCAGCCAGAGTGGGACATTGCAGGGCTCTAGTTCTCTGTCACCCTGCAGATTCCGCACACTCACACAAACAAGCCAGGGCTGACACCACCCCCCCACCCCCTTGCCCAAATGCTGCCTCCATTACATGTGGCAGCACAAGGTGTAACCTTGCTAAGCAAGGAGGTACAAGTACGTGGAATGCAAACACCAGCAGATGGATTGGTGACCCACCACCTGGAACCTCCCCTCCCAGCACGTTAGTGCCCTGACTTTAACATGCTCCCCAGTTCCAGCACTCTGCCTAGGTGCAGATCCTTGCGTTTTCCCTGATTCTACACTCTAGGTATCAGTGTCACACATGCTGCAGATGCAGAACTCATCTTAGCTCAACCGTCTCAGGGTGAACTAGGCATGGGCTACAACTGCTGGCCCACCCAGAACCCATCTTAGCTCAACCGTCTCAGGGTGAACTAGGCATGGGCTACAACTGCTGGCCCACCCAGAACCCATCTTAGCTCAACCGTCTCAGGGTGAACTAGGCATGGGCTACAACTGCTGGCCCACCCAGCGAGGGAAACATGCCACAAAGGGTTCAATGTTGTAATTACACTCAGAGTTGTTGTGGGGGCACCTTGGGGGGAAAAGGCTGACGGCTGCATTACGTGACCTCTGCCAACATGGCATTCACCCTTCTCGAGCGCAGGAGGTCGTTGAATCACTTGCGGCACTGGGTCCATGTGCATTACACCACATCCTGGGAGCTCACAGCCTAGGCCACCTCCTCCCCAGGCATGTCTGGTCAGGTGGATGAGGGACCTCCGCCTCCCATCCCTCGGAACGAGGACATCCCACCGCACTGCCATCTCCTCCAGGAGGGCAGCAAGGCACTCATCTGAAAAACAAGGGGCACACTGCCCTGCTGCCCTGCCCTCCAGCCTGGCCTGTCCCCCTGCCCTACCCTTCGGCCTGGCCTGTCCCACTGCCCTACCCTCCGGACTGGCCTGTTCACCAGTCCTGCCCTCCGGACTGGCCTGTTCACCAGTCCTGCCCTCCGGACTGGCCTGTTCACCAGAAGCCCTCTGGTGAGCCCTTCTACCTGCCATTGTGAGCAGCCTTGTAAAGGCTGCCAGTGCTTCATTTAAACAGGCGGCCGGGTTGCCATTGGACCCAGTGGTCAGTGCACTCCCACTGCCGCCCGCCCACTCCCGCTATCCTCGGGACCCGCGCAGTACAATGGGTGGGCCTTAATTGGTCCGCCCATGTAAAATGGCAGCACGGAGCCGATCGAGAGCGGTGATCAGGTCCACGCCCACTTACACCTGCTCCTGCTTGTCCCGCCCAACATGGGGAAAATTCTCCCCCTAGAGTGAGTACCATTAAGGGCATCAACCCAAACCACTTTAAGGACTATTTCTCATGAGAAATATTCTAGCTCACATTTTTACTTATTTAATCTTAGCATTACTCCTGAGTATATCATTATTTAAATAATTTATAACATCAGCCATGTCTTAGGATTTCAGAGAAATTTGTCCTACAGGATTAGTCAATGGCTCTAATGCCTCTCTGCCTCCTAATGCAATAAAAGGCCTTACTGCCACTATCACATGTAGCCACTACTGTTTTATTCATTGATCTTTTGTTCAGCCTAATATCAGGTATTGTCCTCAACTAATCGTGAATAACTATTCTTCACTGATTTGAGTGTCTTGCAGCTGGTAAATTATTTCCAATTTAGAGTGATTTGTCTTCTGACCTCACCATTCAGTTATCTTGGCTTAGTTTTACCATGTGTTCTTCTTTTGACCCAATGGACATGAATGTCTTCTTTCTGCATAAGAATGGTTTTAAAATATTCCATTATTGATCCATGCTGTAACTGTCCCCTTCTAAGTAAGGACCTGTGCATTTAATGAAATTAGCTTTTTTGGGTTTTTCTGCTGGAAGTAACAGCATTTGTTGAATATGATCAGCCAAGTATGATGGGTGCATCTAAACTGTGCATTAATTACAGGCCGCCATTTAGGAACTCTTTTCCTGTTATTGCTGCCAATGCTGGGCATGTTGCTATGTCAGGAAGGAAGGGGTTTAATGTTCAAATCATTTGTTCCAAAGTGGTTTGAAACTATAATAATTTTCATAATATTATTGTGGGTTATTGTAAAGTCAGTTTATAGGGGTGGGAATGGATAATTCTGTCTGTGTGTGATTTAATTGAGTTGGAGTCAGCGAGACTGCAAGCTTGAAATTATCAAAAGGAGCTAAGTGTAGAAGGGTATTTGAAATGCTAATGAGTAAACATGGATGAGGTCCTGGCATATGAGGTGGGAAGGAAATTTTTAGATAAGTGAAGGTGTTGTTTGGATTTCAAAGGGATGGTAAGATGTTTACAACTGGTAAGATAAGCAAGGCCAAGCAGTGTGTTTATTTTTCCCAAAAGGAAAGCGGTCATATTGGCAACATGAAAGGCTTTTATATTATGGGAAACGTACATTTACAAAAACATATAAACAATGGAATTCACAGATTCAAGAGAGTGAAACATGCATAAAGAAGGAAGGAAGGTGATGTTGGGGGGCCATGTAAGATCTAAAAGGAGATAGAGCCTTGAAGAAGCCTTCAGCTATTTTTGCAAAAGCCTGCTGCGTCCTGTAACTAAAGTTGGAGAAAAGCTTTTGGAATTTCACTGTCGAGTGGGTGCTATAGTAACTTGGTGGCTTGTTTTTTAAATTTAATATCTATTTTGGACTATTGCCTTAAAGGGGATGTGTAGTTGGGAGTTTGGTTAATTAAGAACTTTAGGATTTGTTATAGTATTAAATATATGTAATGTTATGTATGTGCTTGAAATCTTTTCTTTTGTTAATAAATGTTTTAATTTAATTTTTAAAATATCTAAAGTGGACTCATTGCTTCTAAATTCAGTGCCCAAATCTTTTCATAATAAATACAAATTGCAAAACCGTTGTGATAGTGTGGCCAAGTATCTTTGTGGATTTGATCTACCTGGCGCACATCACCTGCCACATCATCACAAAAGAATTATGATTTAACGCAGGTGAACAACATTATAGAATTCAAAGCTTTACAGATTTTCAAACTCATATGGGACCATTAACTGGCCTAGGAACAACCCACTCTCTTGTGTAGACGTCTGAGTACAAGGTAAAATATCCCGTGGAAGCCCACTGATAAATTGGCCGGGGCCAATAGAGCAGTGAACATTCCACTGTGCAGTAGAAGCAGAAAGCCTTCCTATTCATTCTGACTGATGTTGAAAACCAGCATAAACACACATCATCAGCATTAAGAAGAAATAAGTGGACTCAGATCAAAATAAATAATTGGAATTTCAACAACAAATTTAATTTATATTGCACCTTTAATGTGATAAAATATCCCAATACACTTCAGAGAAACATAATTTGAAATGGAACCAGGCAGATTAAGACAGATGCCCAAAAGCTTAGTCAAAGAGGTAGGCAATAAGAGAGGTGGAGAGGTTTATGAAGGGAATGCCAGAATGTAGGAATTAGGCAGCTGAAGTCAGTGTTGTCAATGGTGGGATGGTGGAAATCAGGGATGCATAAGAGGTCAGAATTGGAGCAACACAGACCTTATGGGGTTGCAGGGCTGGAGAAGGTAATGCAGATGGGGAGGGGTAAGGCCACAGAGGCATTTGCAAACAAGAATGAGAATCTTAAATTTGTGGAGTTGTCTGCCTAAGAGACAGGGTAGGTCAGTGAGCACAGATGGTTGAGCGGGACTTGACACAAGCTAGGATACAGGCAATGGTGTTTCGGGCGAGCTGACATTCGCAAAGGGTGAAAGGTGGGAAGCTGTGGTCAAGAAAACATTGGAATAGTCAAGTTTGTAGGTAACCAAAAAGCATATTTGGATAGTTCTGATTTCAATCGCTATTGGAATAAGCCTTTGGAACGCTGACGCATATTTATGATTTTTTGTTTGAGTTTATCAATATTGATGATTGAGGAAAACAAACTCAAAGAGAGAAAGGGTATTATGACAAGCAATTTATCAGCAATAAATGACATGTTATGACTTACTGGATTTCCAGCAGTACAGCACTAACTAGAAACAGTTAAGTGGAGCTGGTGGTGCTGGCTCGAGGGTCCAAGTGATCTACTCCAACTCTTATTTCTTGTGTTTCTTATATTAGCATATAATAATCT
Organism: Carcharodon carcharias; assembly: GCF_017639515.1. NCBI lineage: Eukaryota > Metazoa > Chordata > Chondrichthyes > Lamniformes > Lamnidae > Carcharodon > Carcharodon carcharias. Next base: position 168,006,575 of record NC_054476.1, read on the forward strand.
ATGCCCCCATCTGAAAATCCTTTTTCTGAGCTACTTTAGTCTAGCAATTTCTGTGCTAATATGAATGAATGAATGTTTAATGCATTTGTATGACTCTCCTCTGCCAAGTATTTGATCACAGGCATTATTTTAGATAGATTAATGCCTGTACTGTCAAACAAAAGGGATTGTCATATAAGCATGTTAAGTATTCATCTAGCGTTGCTATGTTCAGAATGATTTCTAGAAATTTGTTTTTTGCCTTCATACTTTGAAGCTCTTTTACGCAGAGCTATTTTCCTGAAATCACTTTTTAAGCAGGAAATGTAATTTTAATAAAATGTTTAAAAAAATGCAAGAAATGCTTGAAAGTCAGATCATTTTTGCATTTGTTTAAAGTGCTTTATTTCTTTTTATAGAAACCTAATTACATTTACTAGATTTATTTGCTTAATTGGCTACATAATTTCTAGAGTACAATTCTAATTTGGATAGTAATTTACTAAGGGGTTTTATAAAGATTGTTCATTGTACCTATTTGTTTTTTTTAATCTTGCAGATGGTTAGGCTAATCCTTTACAATGTCAAAAATGTTTCAGATTGTTAATCATCCTGTATGTTCTGTCTCACACTGCATTTGTTCCAAACAATGCCTTTCTTAATTAAAAGTTGTTATGACAGTCAGTTCATATTCTGTTTCATCTACTGCTGGTGACAGGGTGTGAAATGGAAAAGTTAATGCTTGTCAAACATTACAAAGAGAGTGGCACTTACATTTCTACATCCCATCAAGGTGTGAGAATCCATGCCATCAGAATCGGTGAAGATTGCCATTGTAAGTATTTATGTCAATATTTTGCTGGTGGATGAATCTATTTGTGCATGTAAAACAGGCACAAAGTCAATTTGTCCACCAATATCCATTACAAGCCTACCGACTCCCACAGCTACCTCGACTACAGCTCCTCACACCCCGCTTCCTGTAAGGACTCCATCCCATTCTCTCAGTTCCTTCGCCTCCGTCGCATCTGTTCTGATGATGCTACCTTCAAAAACAGTTCCTCTGACATGTCCTCCTTCTTCCTTAACCGAGGTTTTCCACCCACGGTCGTTGACAGGGCCCTCAACCATGTCCAGCCCATCTCCCGCGTATCCGCCCTCACGCCTTCTCCTCCCTCCCAGAAACATGATAGGGTCCCCCTTGTCCTCACTTATCACCTCACCAGCCTCCACATTCAAAGGATCATCCTCCGCCATTTCCGCCAACTCCAGCATGATGCCACCACCAAACACATCTTCCCTTCACCCCCACTGTCGGCATTCCATAAGGATCATTCCCTTCGGGACACCCTGGTCCATTCCTCCATCACCCCCTACTCCTCAACTCCCACCTATGGCACCTCCCCATGCCCACGCAAAAGATGCAACACCTGCCCCTTCACTTCCTCTCTCCTCACTGTCCAAGGGCCCAAACACTCCTTTCAAGTGAAGCAGCATTTCACTTGCATTTCCCCCAACTTAGTCTATTGCATTCGTTGCTCCCAATGCGGTCTCCTCTACATTGGAGAGACCACATGTAAACAGGGCGACCGTTTTGCAGAACACCTGTGGTCTGTCCGCAAGAATGACCCAAACCTCCCTGTCGCTTGCCATTTTAACACTCCGCCCTGCTCTCTTGCCCACATGTCTGTCCTTGGCTTGCTGCATTGTCCCAGTGAAGCCCAACGCAAACTGGAGGAACAACACCTCATCTTCCGACTAGGCACTTTACAGCCTTCCGGACTGAATATTAATTCAACAACTTTAGGTCTTGAACTCTGTCCTCCATCCCCACCCCCATTCCATTTCTTCCCCCTTCCTTTTGTTTTTTCCAATAATTTATATAGATTTTTCTTTTCCCACCTATTTCCATTATTTTTAAATCTTTTATGCCCTGCTAGTCTTTCCACCCCACCCCCACTAGAGCTGTACCTTGAGTGTCCTACCATCCATTCTTAATTAGCACATTCTTTTTGATAATATTACCACCTTCAACACCTCTTTGTTCCTTTGTCTGTGACATCTTTTGTTTATCTGCTCCTATCACTGCTTGCTTGTCCCTACAACCACCCTCCCCCCCACCCCCCCACCTTAAACCAGCTTATATTTAATCCCTCTCCTAATATTCACTCAGTTCTGTTGAAGGGTCATGAGGATTAGAAACGTCAACTCTTTTCTTCTCCGCTGATGCTGCCAGACCTGCTGAGTTTTTCCAGGTAATTCTGTTTTTGTTTTGAAGTCAATATAGTAACTGCACGACGTCTCTACCTGTGTCTGCCTTCATGTCCAAGCAGAATCTGGCTTCAGGGCTAATTTAAATGCCACCACCAAGCATTTTTGTACACATTTGGTATTGACCAGTGTCATGGGCTAAGTTTAAACAGAAAAGATTAGGGCCTGAATTTTAGGCAGGCATGCACGTGAAACATATCTTCCCGATGGTCAGGAAGGGCTGGGCGGGGGCCTGTTGAGTGCCAGGTCCATTGGCGATCTGGTGGGCGGTTTTAAAACAGCACGGGCAGCTCCCTGAAGGCTGCCAGGGGTGAATCAAACATCCTGAGTTCTGAAGGCGGAAGCTATGATCTCAACAGTGGCTGGAGATGCCAGTCAAGAGGACAGGTCAGGTGGGCACTCGGCCCCCCCTCCGGTTTCTGGACAAGTGCCTTGTGGTGGTCTTGGAGGAGGTGGCTGCCAGGAGGGACAGCCTCGTTCCCAGAGATGGAAGGAGGAGGCCACTGCACCTGACAAAAAAAGCTTGGGAGGAGGTGGCAGCCGAGGTCAGCAGCCACGAAGTTGTGTGGCACACATGGGTGCAGCGCCACAAAAGGTTCAACAACCTGCTGTGCTCAGGGAAGGTGAGCACTGTGTTGGCACGGAGCAACGTGGTGATGTGTTAAGGGTTGCCCATCCCCCCCATGGAGCTCAGGGATGTTAGAGTCTGAGTGCCAACTGCCAATGACTCCAGAGCTGGCCAATAGCCTTGCGGCTCGAGGGCCATGACTCAGGTGCGAGGCGTTCCTCAGGTGGGGTTGGCCAGGCTGCAATGGCGTCGCAGGTAGAGATTGGACTAATCATCGCTCCCCTGTCCTTTCAGGAAAAGACGAGACATAACCACAATGAGAGGTCACGGACAAGCGGAGACCCCCCCAAGCCTCCTAATATAGACCAGATTTGAGCAGGTACCTTGAAGTTGGAGAGCTGCCACACTCCTCTTTCAGCCGGTCATGGAGAGGCAGGTATGTCAGAGGAAGGTAAGGGTGCAGTGCACAGAGGTGAGAGTTTAGGATTGTACAAATATTCTCTTGTAGTCTCTTCATTGATGAAAGCCTCAAAACTGAAGTCCCCATTGATCATTGAAAGACGATGGCACCATGATGCAGATCTCCATTGTCTCACCAGGGTGCCTGACATGCACAGTGACAGAGTGACGACTTAAACTAATGACATGTCATTGGTCTCCCTTAGATTTCCCAGCAGGCACTTGTTCTCAGGACCCCAAAGAGCCACCCCTGACACCAGAGGACCACCGGGCTTTAACTGTACCTGCATCACACCCGCTCCCTGAACCTGGCACCAGTGCAGATACCAGCACCTCGGTGGACATTAGATCTTCAGCTAGAATGTCAGTGCACAGCGGTGAGGGCACTTCACACTTGCTTGAGGTGCAGGCAGAGGTAGAGAGTGCCCAAAGCGCCGGCAGTTGGAGGGCTGCTGGAGACCAGGATGATGCTCAGTCAAAAGCAAATGATGAGCCTCTGGAGCTGTCTGTTAGGCGGCAGATGTTGGATGTCCAACGGGATGTCTGGGAGGATCTGGCAGAGATCCATGAGGGTCTGTGTGCCATGGTCTCTGTTGTGAAGGAATCCATGTGGAACATGAGCACTGTGTTGACTCACAGGGTGGCAACTCTCATGGAGAGGCAGCTCCAGGGACAGAATCACGGGTTCCAGAGGTTGCGCTCGGACCTGTAAACCCTCACACAGGTAATGACCTCAGGTGGTCAGTGCTAGTGTGGGAGATGGATGAGACAACCAGTATCCCAGCTTGGTGCCCATCCACCAATGGCGAGCAAGGAGGTCCAGAGTGACCTCACATTGGCGCATGAGCTGCTTGTCATCTTTGCCAGCTCCGCTCCGGGTGCACTGGATGACGGCAGCAGCTCCTCCGCCCCTCTGCCAGTAACCGTGGCATCTGATGAGGCTGCAATGACTGGGAAGATGCCAGCCCTGGCACTGGCCACTCCCTCCTAGGCGGGGCCAGCACAGGCTTCACTGGCCAGAGGACGACCGCCAAGGTCATCAAGGCTGACAGGACAGCAGCGTCAGTAGCTGCCTCCAATGCTCCCAGCGAGGTGGGGGCGGTGGTGGTACCAAGACGCAGCACTCGTAAATGTAAGTTAAACGCACCATGAGCACAAGAGGATCTGGTCATGGGTGATCTTCTGTTCTGTAATGTTTTGTTTTCATATTTCCTAATGTGGAGGTGAACACCATAGATAGTAATGTTAATTTGTTTTCAGTGTAAAAATTACATAAGTTTTGCTTTTGTCCTAATGGCTTGAGTATGTTTCACCATTTTTTTTGGTGAGGCTACGCCAGTATCTAATGCTCTAAACTTTATTGCACAGACACTGAATGGACTTTGAGTTCAAATGAAAGGGTCATTTCAAACATCCGGGATGGAGGCAGCAGCCCCAGCAAGAGGTGGGAGCAGATGTCTGGCAGCCCAGCTGAAGGAGCGTTAGATCAAGGCATTTCTGGTGACCCTGCCTCCCTGAAGGATACAGAGGTCTGCCTCCACACCCTCAGTGCTCTCCTCACCATACTCCTCTTCTGACTCACTACTGGATTCATCCTCTGTGGCCTGTGGAACTGCCTCAAGATCCTCTTCCTCCAGTGGGTCCCCCCTTGCCAGTGCCAGTTTTGGAGAGTGCAGTATGCAACCCCGATCAGAGACACCGGCTCTGGGGGGTGGGGTATTGTAGTGCACCCCCTGAACGGTCCAGGCATTGGAAGTGCATCTTCAGGAGACCTATGGTCCTCTCTATCACTACGTTGTGAAGGCATGGCTTCTATTACAATGCTGCTCTGTCTCTGTTCTTGGGTGGAGGAGAGGCATCAGAAGCTACCTTTTCAATGGATGGCCCTTATCACCCAGCAGCCATCCATCCAGCCGGGCTGGATCACTGAATAGCCTTGGCACCTGGGAGTGTCTCAGGATATATGCATCATGAGAGCTGCCAGGGTGCCTTGCACAGACTCACAGGATCTGCATCTTGTGGTCACACACTATCTGGACGTTCAGCGAATGGAATCCCTTCCTGTTGATGTGAGCACTGGGCTCACCTGCTGGCACCTTGATGGCCACAAGTGTGCAGTCGATTACACCCTGGATGTGGGGGAATCCAGCAATCGCTGCAAATCCTCTGGTTCGCTCAGCCTGGCTGGCCTCATCCATACGAAACTGAATAAATGTCAGTACCTCCCTGAACAGAGCTTCTGTCACCAGCTTTACACAACTGTGGACAGCTGATTGGGAGACTCCACAAAGATCCCCCACTGAGCCTTGGAAAGAGCTGGAGGCATAGACATTGAGGGCAACTGTGATCTTCAGAGCCACTGGCATGGGGTGTCTATCCACACAGTCGGAGCTGATGTCAGGCCCAATCATCTGACAAATGGAGATCACTGTCTCCCTGGAGAGATGGAGCCTCCTTCTGCATTGCACCTCAGACATATTGAGGTAGCTGCATCACTGCCTGTAAACCCTGGCAGCAGGATAGTGGCGTCTTCTGCAGCCCCTTCCCCCTTGGACTTCCTGCTGGCCCTGTGCCCCTTGTGCCTGTGCCTCTCCTCCCACAGGTCCCTCCCCTGGAATCTGCATTGGGACATCTGGCCTCCTCTCCCTTCTGCCCCTCTCTTCCTCCTCAGGGGAGGTGCCACCAGCGGAGACCACAATCCCCATTACCAGGGTTACAGAAGGCTGTCTGATACCTCAAAGGACCAAAATCCTCTGAGCGCTTTGCAGACACCAATGAGTCCTGAAATGAAGCCTGGAAATGCTAAGAATGAAGCTCAGAACTGAGACGATGCTGTGACGTTCCAATAAGCAACCAGCAGCAAACTATCTCTTAAACACCTCACTACTCACAGTGACAATGCTGCTGGCCCTTTTTATCCTGCCCTTGGATGAGGTTTTGCAAAAAGTTGGCTGCCCACCTGATATCGCACGGGTGACATAAGATCAGCATCAGTTGTGTTCTTACTGGCCTTAAGTGGCCTTTTAATTGATGGCGGGCACGGCATTGTCACTCATGTGTGGCCTCTGACCTGAAGCTTGTGCACACGTGGGACACCTTGTCCGACGTTATCTCACGCGATTTTACACCCAATCGGGTCGAGCATGCACCTGCCCACGAGGCGTAAAATTCTGCTGTAGGTGTGTACATGTGAAAAAGAGAAAAGGCAGGTTAATACTTCTGCCGGACAATGTGTGCTGTGTCTAGCTACACAAATGAAGAGAATATGATAGTCACACCCTTGTAAAGCATTTAGAGAATGTGCCTGTCCTGCTACAATAGCTGGAATGTTGTGTGTAAGTTATGAGGTGTGGGGAATGAGGTAATAATGTAATGAGCAGGGGATGCAGAGCGTGAGAAAAAGCAGGTGGAATGATGAGTGTTGCAATGACTGTAGAAGAGTGGAAGGAGGTAGGGGAGGGGATTATTTTAAGCATTGGAGATGTAGGTGGTGGAGCAGAGACAAAGGACCAAGAGTTAGGAGATGATTCCATTGAATTTTTTTCTACATTGTAGCCATACCCTGGAAGCTATGGTGCTGGCATTAACTTCTCTGCATGCTCTGTGATACTGACAACATATCTGAGCCATTTTCATAAATGACAGTATAAGTTTAATGTGGCTTCTGTGACCAGGTGAACAAGCACCTACAGTTTGTGCCCAATACACTGCAAGCCCTATTCAGGCACCATTGAATTTCTGGGGCCAGATGTTCATGCCTCTGGCTGTACTGAAATGGAGGTGGGCTGGCAAAAAGCACGGCAGGCAGGAACAGTTCTCGGATTCCCGCCTGCATCCACAGCAGTTTTTAAGGTGGTAGATAAGACTACGGATAATGAGCCTGCATGCAGCATTCCTGACCTTGCCAGTTCTATCACGGGAGTGGAAAACATCAAAATCCCTGCAATTCTGATGGAGTTATACCAGTTTCTGAAGGCAACATGGAACACAGCAACTCTGAGGAGCTGTGAGGCATGGGGTATCCCTCTTCGGTAGTTGGGAACCTTTGACAGGTAAGTTCAAAAGGTGTTGCCAACTTCTCATGTGATAATGAAATGCTGTGTGATAAGTTTAATATGTTTTAATGCAATGACTGATGATTGGGCCATGTTCTTAACAGGTAAGTGATCATTAAATTAACCAGCATTGTGAAAGTGGGAAAATGGTCAGATGCATTAGTGCACATTATCTACTGGATAAAGCGCTGTTCTACATTAAACAATATTGATAATCAGATTTAGCAGTGTCATTTGTCTCCTGTGATTCAATCTTTTAGTTAAATGACTGCTTAGACATCTGATTCCCTGCTTCAAAGCTTGAACGGGTGGCTGAGACCTTTCAGTGACTGAAAATGCTTTAACTATTCAGCACTGGAGGTTTTGTTGATATGGTTATGCAATGGAATCTCATTATGGATGTTTGGCTAAGTTCCAAACCACACTAATGGACCCCAGCTCAGCAGGGATTGTTGCTACAGTTATTAGGGGACTGTGAATTTGTTTACCCACTTATTAGGGTAATGTTTTATGAATTGCCTTTTGAGTTGTTTATCTTGACAGTTTTACCAACATCCCAAGGGCTTCCCAATATTATTGTAGGGCTCAAGAGTTCGGAACATGGTGGATATTGGGTGAGTGGGCTTGTGGGCATGAGGGAATATAGGAGTTGGGTGAGTGGGCATGGGGGTGAGGGAGATAAGGGGTGCATGGGATGGGGAAAGGGAATATATGGATATGGGAGATTGAGGATATTCAGGGTATGTGAGTATGGAATGGGCATGGGGGTGAGGAGATTGAGGCTCATGGAGTCGCACATTAAAATACAGAACTGGGCCAATGTCACAGTGAATGGAGGTGAGCCTTTTAATCCACGGGCTAGGGCACCCACCCCACTCTGTCTCCACCTTGGACCTGCTTGCAGAGACGGTGACCCTGACTCCAACCCGCCCACCGGCACCCCATCATGAAAGTAGCAAGAGTGGGCACTGCTGGGCATGAGGCAGAATTGCGGCATCAGGAAATGGCCCGACTAGCAATTCCCACCTGGAAGATGAAAATCAAGGTCTCAGGCATCAGAGCCGTGACCAGTGCTGCTCTGTGATTGGCCAGCAAGAGACTTTCCAGCAAATTTGACAGGTGCTTCTTTTCCCTGCAGGAGAATATTGTGCTGTCAAAGTCACTCCAGTTGAAAACTGGAGGAAGTCATTTTAGCCACAACATACATGTTTGAGTGATGAGCATTTGACTAGGTTCAGAAATCTATAATCTGACCACGGGGTGGGTTAACCACTCTATCTTTAACAAGAGAACTAAAAATCATGAAAACCTACTAATCATGAAAATAAACCTGGAAGTCTATAAAAAATCTAAACCTTTTAAAACAGGTTTTATGACATAGATGCAATATAGTCTGGATCACACCAAAATAAACTGAAGCTCTGTTGTGAAGTTGAAAGGAAATCTTATTTTGTGTTTTCCAATCTTTCCCAACTGTGACTATTATGACTAAGAACGGTAAGATCATTCTGCGTTGTGTATTTTTTTTTAAATGTGGTACCAAAAGTGAAGAATCACCAGTCACTGGAATTGAAGATTCTATTCCGGCAGGTAGGATGCATTGAAGCAGGTTATTAAGGAGTGTTATCAAATGAATCCCAAATAAATACTTTAGAATCTCAGGGACTGTCCTACATTTTTATTTGAAGAAATCAAAGTAAACAAACCAGTCACTGCTTCCTCCATGGATAAGGATTAATTTTGTTATAACCAACATTGACTTTGATTTATGTACAGTATAAGAAAGTCTTAAACCAAATCACTTGTAGATGCACTGGGGATAACCTGCTTACAAGCAGCCATTAAGCAGCTCAAGCTTACTATAGCCCGTGGGGTAATTCTTACTATAATCATGGGCACAGTGTGGTTTATCACTTTAATATCTGCTCTCTGGCATTCATGATTAATAACTACTATCAATGACAGCAATATTAATTTGTAATCATGGTTTTCCACATAATTTCAACAACAAATTTGCCTGGCATTTTCTTTTTTTTTTGGCTACAGGAAGGAAATCCTTCTAGATTCTTCCAAAGAAGCAATGCCTCACACAAGGCAATTAAAATGGCATAACAGAGGGAATTAAGTCTCGCTATGTTTTCCCTTTAATCTGTTGTCTTGTATCTGAAAGTTAATTTACTAGAAGTGAAACATAAAAACTCAAGTGGGTCCATCGCAGGAGTTTGCTCGCAATGATGAGATGAATCTTCTGCTAATTATAACATCTGTCGGTTTAATTACCTCAGGAATAATCATCAGAATCTCTGCACTTTCCTGCTGGCAAAACTGCAGGTTCCAGTGGCAGAGAGGCATGTTATAGTACATCTCTGCAGCTTGTGTGGCTAATGCTGTGTGTGTTGTTTCATGGCTGTCGTTCAAAACAATATTGAAGTGGAGCAACTGGGGACAGGGAAACAGCCTGCGTTCAGCTGCAGGGCTTTATTAGCATGTTGTTCAGAAAATGGTTTGCGCTAACAGCGCATGGCATCAGACTATATCCCATTGTCAGGTTCGGAAAACTGTTCATCAATGATATCTCATTTACCATGCAAACTAATAGGGCCATTTTTGCATTTGCTATTTTCTTTCAGAAAAGAACCATTTGTACCCTCTAGTAGTCTTCCACTTGTTGCTTAACCAGGGCACGAGGAGGATGAATGAAACACGGGCATCTTGTGCGGTTGTTTGCAAACACTTAGAATCGATATTACATTAATTATTCCACTCAATTTAAAAGTATTGACATTTCAATGGTGAAAAAGCAGGAATCGCAACCTTTTTGCTCCTTGTGCTGAAAAGCAAATGTTAATCTTCACTAAAAAGTGTAGGCTTTGAAGTTATTCCATGCAATGATTAAGTTAAACAAGTGTTTGTATTAAAGGCTGATTTAACAATGGTATGTTCATAGAATGAGTTTCCATGAATCTTCAGGGGCTGGAAATAAAAACAAGTTTTACTCATGTTTTTAAATCAGGTAACAAAAACAACGGACCAGTGAGTTTGAATCTCACTGATGGGTAAGGTTGTAGAAATTTCTATTAAATATTAAGATTATGGAGTGTTTGAGCAGAAATAAAATAAGCAAAGGTAGTCAATATAAGGTTATAAAGAGGAAGATTTTCCAATCTAACTTATTGGTTTTTCATGAGAGTGTGACAAAGAAGGTTGACATGGGCAAAATGGTGGATGTGGTGTACTTAGAGTTCACTAAAGCCTTTTCTCTGAAAAGGCTGGTACTGACAATAAAGAAAGCTGAAATCAGTAGAAATATTTCACAATAGATATGCAATTAGTTGAGTGATTGAACCCAGAGGGGAATGGTACAGGAATCAACCTGAGACAATGTTCTCAGTGGGGTGCAACTACAGCCTGTTGAAGGGTCATGAGGACTCGAAACGTCAACTCTTTTCTTCTCCGCCGATGCTGCCAGACCTGCTGAGTTTTTCCAGGTAATTCTGTTTTTGTTTTGGATTTCCAGCATCCGCAGTTTTTTTGTTTTTAGCCTGTTTTGGGACCTCTCTTGTTTCAAATCTTTGTAAATAATGTGAAGCTGGGAGTCACAAGCACAATAGCTACATTTGCAGTTGATACTGGTTCCAAAGGATAAGCTAGCAGAGAATTTGAATATGCTTGGGAATTAGGCAGACAGATGGCAGATGAAATTCAATGCAGTGAAATGCAAAGTATTTCGCATGTAGACAAAAATACATGAAGGGACTATTAGTTAAATGACAAGAAAGGTGTGAGAGATCTGTGGGGGTTTTTGATTTATAACAAATTGAAGCTATTGCAACAGCCCTCAAGTAAACAACAATGGAAAATGTCTCTGTACACTGTGGGACCAATTCACTATCAGCTTGTTCACTGAAGCCAATATTCAGTGAGATGCTACCAGAAATCAATAGTTGGACTGGGGACCCGACGTTTCTCAATATGTGATGTCTGGGCAAGACTGATCATAGAATTAGACTTATATTGTGGCAAAATTATAAATGTGTTATTAAAGCACACAGAGCAACTCTTCCTCCAATTTATTCATCAATCATTTGAGTATTAGTCTAATAGGTAAATAAAAATTGTCCCTCAAAAATTGCTGCAAAGATATATATTTCTAAAAATTCTGAAATGTGGAAAACATCTCTGTGTTAACTGAGGGTATAGCCCCTTCTGCTGTCTATCAGGGTCATGTGCTATTCTGACAAGGCTCCTACCAGTGAGTTCTAGGCACAGGCAATCCAGGGGTGGGGCTTCCTAATGAGAGTTCTGATGGAGCACGTAGCGCCTGAAAAGCTCTCTGTAATAAAGTTTAGCTGTTTTTTGTTGAAACCTGTCTGCTCCGACATTTGGTGATGAGGGTAAAATTAGTTCCTACTCTACACCTCACCCTGTTACTGTGAGTACATCGAATTTTAAGGGAAAAAATGACTACTCACCAGTCATGCCACCGTTAGGCAGAATCGATCCATATGGAGGGCTGGAGCCAGTACGTAGAGCAGCTCGGATTTTATTTCGTAGCAAACAAAGTTACTGCGGGGGAAAAGCAGAAGGCCAGCCTTTTGAGTATATGTGGCAGTAAAACATACAACCTCAATCGCAACCTGGCGGCCCTGAGTGTGCCCAATTCTAAGTCTTATAAGGAATCGGTGGACCTCCTGAAAACACACTTCCAGCCGAAGCCATCCGTAATAATGCAGCGTCTTAAATTTAATTCCAGAGTTAGGGCACCAGGAGAGTCCATCACAACCTATGTAGCGACCCTCAAGCAGTTAACAGAACACTGCGACTTCGGGGACGGGTTAAATGATATGCCATGGGACCGATTAGTTTGTGGAGTTAAGGATGATGCTATACAGCGCTGTTTACTCGCCAAGGTCGACATCGACTTTAAGCGCGCCCTAGAAATCTCCCTCACCATGGAAAGTGCTGCAAGAAACTCGCAGGCTTTGCAAAATGTAGAACATGGTGCCATACTTCATGTTGGACAGGAACCTATCGCCGAGCGTGGCATGAAAACCAGACACAAGGCACCAAAGTGATATGCAACGTCCACTGTTAGAAACATGAAAAGGCTGAGTAGAAATGCTGCAGCGAGATTAAGTTGTTATAGATGTGGGGGTGACCATGGAGCGGACACCTGTAAATTCAAGAAGGCAGAATGTCATTACTGCCATAAGAAAGGTCAAGTGGTAAGGCTTGGCAAAGCTGAAGCAGCCTGCAAAACAGCAAACCAACATGATCAAATTAAAGAATACAGCAGAGACTGAAGGTGCTGACATCGATGTTTAGTCCCTGTATAACATAACAGCTGTGAAAGCCGAACTGTGACAACCCAAGTTAATGAGAAGCCACTAATAATGGAGGTGGATACAGGTGCCACAAATACAGTGGTTGGACAGCACACTTTCAGGTACCTTAATGAAGGTAGACAGCCAATAAACCCTGGAGTGAACAACAGCTAAATTAAGGACATACATGGGAGAATCCATTCAGGTAAAGGGCATCGCCAAAGTACCAGTTTCTTACAAGCAACAGACAGCCCAGCTGTAATAACTGTGAAAGGAGAAGGACATTTTTATGCTGAGAGTTGATACAGAAGATCAAGCTCGGCTGGACTGAGATATTTCACCTCAAATCTGAAGCTGTTCCAGAACTTCTAAGAAAATACAACACGGTCTTTCGGGATGGTCTAGGAGAATTGAAGGACCTTCATGCACTGCAAGGATCCCTCAGGTCAGAGTTGGTTCCTCTGGAGAATCATGAAGAGAAACAAAATGAATTTAGTGCCTCTCCGAGCAAACTGAAGGAGCAGTTGGCAGGGAAGGCTCATCAATGTTCAGTATTCCAGGAGGAAGCCAAGAGATGCAAGGAAAAGACTGAAGAGCTGAAGAATCAGCTGAATGAAACAAAAGAGGCATTGAAAGGAAAAACCGTAGAACTTTCCAAGATGTGAGTGTGTAATGTAGCTATGGGTAGCTCAACTACTGAATTGAACCAAGTTAATGTTTTACCAGGGACTTGGCCAACTGTGAAATCTAAATGAAGGACAAGGCAAACAGAAAAAGAGAAGACAGAAATCAGAGTAGAAAAGGTTAACCTGACACTGAAGCTCAAGGAGCTAGAATGAAGACCATTGGATGCTGCAAACCATAAATGGGTTTATTCAGCGAGAGCAATGCCAATAGCATCAGCAAGCACGATGAGCTCTGGCATTAGCTGTGTACAAATATATTTTTATGTACTGTCCTGGCCTATGCATTGAAAATGCCGAAGCACTCAGTCATCTCCCGTTGCCAGGCAGTATTGTGCATATTCCCATTCCGCAGGAATTAGAGATATTATTGAGCTTCTTAGGTTCTCCGCCTGTGTGTGAGAAACAAATTAGAAATTGGGCAAATAGGGATCCATGCGAAAAGACGTCAGACGTGTGTGTCCTGATATCATTGCACATGGGTGCAATCTTGAGGTTGATGGGCACGCGCGGGAGTCAGAGCAGTGCCCGCCTAAAATTATAGGGCCAATTAAGGCCATCAAAAAACCAACTGTCAGTGATTTTACGTTACCCGTGCGATTTTCAGCTTGTCACACGAGCAAAACAGATGGGCAGATTTCACGTTTTTGTTATTTCCTCATTCACCAGCAGAATAAAAGCCCCCCCAGAGCAGCAGCACCTCCTCTGTCATTGCTGGTTCTTTGCTGTGTGAGTACAGAGTTGTCCCAGAGTTTCTTGGCAGTTTCTTGGCAGTTTGTTTGATTGTCAAGTCTGCCTTCCAGCATCTCAGGTCCTCATTTTCCCTGGAAGGCTCCCCTGAGTATTGCAGCACAGTGCTCCTTCATTTTCAGGGCACTGACCCTCTGCATCCCATCTAATGGGGATAGTGTACTCCACTGGTGGAACCTCCTCTGAAGAGGAAGAGAGGGGCAGGAGGAAGAGGAGGCCAGGTGGGTGCAGGCAGGGTCCCAGGGACAGATCTTTAAGAGGAGAGGCATGGACTCAGTTGATGCAGGACCAGCAGGGAGGCCAAGGTGGGAGGGCAAGCTGAAGATGCCACTATCCAGTGTCTAGCGTGTTCAGGCTGCGCTCTAACTACTGCCAGATGTCCGGGGTCCAGTACCGCAGGAGGCTCCACCTCTCCAGGGGCACAGTGACAGCAATATGTCACATGATAGCTCTGGAAATCGCTTCCAACTGCGTGAGTGGACACCCCATGCCGGTGGCTTTGAAGGTCACAGTGGCCCTCCACTTCTATACCTCTGATTCCTTTCAGGGCTCAGTGGGTGACCTGTGTGGCGTTTCTCAATCAGCTGCACACAGTTGTGTCAAGCTCGTGACTGATGCCATGTTTAGACACATTTGCACTTTCATCCACTTCCGAACAGATGAGGAGATCCAGGCAGGGAGAGCAGGAGGCTTCACTGTGATGACTGGACTCCCCTGTGTCCAGGGTGTAAGAGGATGCATCAAAGTGCCAGCAGGTGAGCCAGGAGCTTTTGTAAATAGAAAGGGGTTCCACTAAATGAATGTTCAGATCATCTGTGACCACAGGACACAAATTCTCCAATTTCATGCCCATTACCCTGGGAGCTCACACAGTTCATAAATCTTGCGGCACTCACAGGTACCAAGGCTGTTCATGGCTCCTGCACGAGTGAATGGATGGCTCCTGGGTGACAAGGGCTATCCCTTGAAGAGGTGGCTGATGACCCCATTCTGTTACCCAAGAACTGAGGCTGAAGGGAGAAGATGCACTTCAGATGCCTGGACCGGTCAGGGGGAGCATTAGTCTGGGGAATGTCCTCCAGAGTGTGTGTCCCTCATAATCGCCTCACGCTGCCCCCTGCACAACCTGGATCTGGCAAGGGGGGAACCACTGGAGGCTGAGGAAAGCGAGGCAGCTCCACAAGCCATGGAGGGTGACTCAAGTAATGGCTCAGAGCAAGAGCCTGGAGAGGCACAGGGTGAGGACCTCAAGGCAAAGGACAGGAACCCTCATGAGGCAGGGACACCAGGGATGCTTTGATCCAGCTGCTAGTCATCCAATGCCTTGTCAAACCAATGGCAATGTCTCCTTTGCTATTAATAGATGAGGACCCAACGCATAATGCCAGCACCACACATTGCCACACATTTACAAGCCTGTGCTGCATCGGACCTATTCATACCATCCAGAATGCTTAGCCCATTTAAGTCAAATAAATGTTTATGGTTCTTAACATGAACAAACAAAGAATAAACAAAATGTCCATCTGTAATACAAGAGTAAAAAAAAAGTATAATATGTCACCCGTGACATGCCGCTGCTGTGCTCAAGGTGCCTTTAATTTATGCTTGTGGGTGCTGCGTCTTGGTGCCCTCCCCTCCTCGCTGACAGTGGCATTGGAGGCAGCCTGCTGACTCTGTGTCCCAGTGGCCCTGGTGACCTCTGTGGTCATCTTCTGGCTGCCAGAGCCTGAGTAGGTTCTGCCTGGGTGGAGGCGGGGGGGCGGTGTGTGTGCATCCAGCCCCATAGCTGGGGACTCCTCAGTCACCACGGCATCATCAGATGCAGCGGGCACTGGCAGAAGGGCGGAGGAGCTGGTGCCCTCGTTCAGGGCACCCTGGGACAAGCTGATAGAGTCAAAAGGCAGCTCGGCCTGGTATGAGAAAGCCAATGGAAGACACTCTGGAATCTTGACTTTCCCGCTTTCTTTTTAGTTATCATACAACACCACGTTCATCTATGCGTTCAGCACCATCTGAATTATTGATGAGACGCTGCTTACATGCACGGTCACACCAAGTGGGGGGAATTTTCCGGTCGGCGAGCGGGGGCGGGGCCAGCTCACCGAAGAGTAAAATGACACGCGGTGATGTCAGGCGTGCGTCATTTAGACTTTCAGTTCAGCGGTTGCGCAGCTGACTCAGCTGCGTGCCCGCCGAACAGTCAAAGGCCTGTTTAAAACTAATTAAATCAATTAAATGAGCTGCCCATCCAACCTTAAGGTTGTCAGGCAGAGGAAGAGCCCAGGCGGCCTTTGCATTTTTCATCGAACCTCATCCACAAGAGGGATGAGGTTTCATGAAGTGTTTATAAATTAAATACATTTTTTAATTAATGCTCCTTGACATATTCCAGCTCATGTGACACTCTCACATGAGGGGACATGTCTTTAAATATTTTCAATTCTTTATTTAAAATGTTTGAACTTTAAACAAATCTCCCTGAGGTCTGGACTCAAGGAATCCCCACCCCCACCACCCTCCCACACCCACACAGGGAGCGCTCAGCGCTTCCAGGCAAGTGTCACCCTGTCCAGGCCTTAATTGGCCCACCCACGTAAAATGTTTGGTGAATCAAGTAGATTAAGTGTATGACCAGTATCAACTGTGTGATAACCAACACATGAGAGATAATCCTAATCCACAGGTGCACCTGGACATTCAGCCTCCAATTCCATAACTCTTCCCACCACGTGGTATCATCTTTTTGTTCAATCTCATCTGTCGGTGTTTTAACCTGTTGCTGTAACATGTAATATGTTCTATGCACTCGCTGGGTCTCGCCACGGATACCTGCAATGTCTTCAGGTAGCAGTGGAATTACGTAGGAGAACTGGCTCAGATGAGATGTCAGGTTTTCCTTTATGTCTTCCTCTACTTGCACTTTAACTGTTTCCCTCTTGTGAATTTCCACCAGTTCTACATTTCCTACCCTAGCAGGTACCTGTGAGTATAGGCACACCACAAGGGGGGTTGTAGGACAAGATCAATTGTTCCTATATTGATATTCTGGTTGTGATGTGGTAAGGCAATACATCCCTGTACCCAGGTATGCAACATACGTTGGTTTCATTGTAGCCCACATAGCTTCCATTGTACATTTGGCTGTAGCCATTAAATTCACACCTCAATTCTTCTGTCTCATATATTGGATGTGGACACACTATCAAAAGAGCCTTTACTCTGCATCTCTCTAAAGTGGTGCTCACTATACTACCTTCTACCTCTACTGCATATGGTAGTATATTATGATACCTTATATAATAATCCCCCATAATTACCCCAATATTCTCTACTCTATGTAATGTCTTAGTGGGTGTTGAGTCTGGTATAACTGGGATTGCCAAAACAATGCTGATTAACATATTATTATTCACAACATGCTTAGTATCAGTTCCATATACACACGTTAAACCCCTGAACTGGCATCCGGTCAAATCATGATTCTTATGTCGTGACAGGCTAAACAAGTGCGCATTCATTATCCACAGGGTCTCCTCACACTCATGAGTTTTCCTGTGCCTGCTCAAGCATCCATGATCCAGAGGCACTGCAGACATCATTCCTGACTGCATCATTGGAGAGATTTTTCTCTACATTAATCAATTTGTTAATGGTCTAAGCATGGCTCTCCTTACAGTGGCCCAGCTCTGAATTGTCTGTGTCCGGTCCTGGTCCGTACTAAATTGCCTGTCTTGGGTCCCTTGTCCCTTCTCCAGAATTTTCTTAAGTTGAAGGCTTAATGACCCTTTGGCTCACTGTTGCCAAATCAGTTGAATTTACTACTGAGGTCCCTGTGTTAAATGCTGTAGCGACATCATTAACCAGGCTACATTTCTGTCTACTTGTTCCCTGGACTGAGGGTGCAGCCATGGGCTGCCCTCCACCATTAGCCCATGCTGCATACAGTGCTCGGGTCTGACCCAAGCAACACTCAGGCAAGTCAATATCGGAGATGTCTAGGATGATGGGTGTACGTTATCGTAAAGTTCTATCATCCTACTAACACTAGTCCATCCTCTGGCCCTGGGCTCAAAGCTGCACAAGGTGGGTCAGTTGTTTGTGCCTCTGGTTCTTTACCCCCTGTCTAAGGGGTGGCTACCACTGTACTGTGGGAGGTGTATGCAGTTGTTGTTGCCACTGTTGTGGGTTCATCACCCTGTGGACAAACCTGCCACTCTCCCATTAACTTTTTACAGGATGAGTGATTAAGGAGGTTTGTAAATTGATAGGAATCAAACAAAAGTTTCACATCCCCTACTACCTGCAGAGATTAGGCATGGTTGAATGAATGAATGAATAGGTCACTAAAGAAAACATTGAATAAAGCAATTCATGAGACAGGACAAGATTGGGCAGACCTGTTACGCAGGATTTTAATGGGGCTTAGGCAATGCCCAGCAGGGAGGCTGATTGACCTGGTATGAGCTAATGACAGGAAGACCGATGAGATTACCGTGGGACGTTGTGCAATCTCGCGTGGGATAGGCTTCTACCCACCTCATAAATTGGTCAATAATGACCAAACAATAGATCTTTCCTCGACTTGGTGGGAGGGGCCCTGTAAATGTTATT
This sequence comes from Carcharodon carcharias, assembly GCF_017639515.1. Classification (NCBI taxonomy): domain Eukaryota; kingdom Metazoa; phylum Chordata; class Chondrichthyes; order Lamniformes; family Lamnidae; genus Carcharodon; species Carcharodon carcharias. Next base: position 168,025,278 of record NC_054476.1, read on the forward strand.
TGTACCTGCTCCCACGGCCCCCTCAGCCAGGACTTGTGTGACATACAGATTTTAATTGCCTTTCCCAGATTACGTTGGGCACATGCCAAGCATTGCTGACAGTGTTTAACAATGTCTCTCCCCATCCCTTGCCACCACCAGCATCTGCCCATTCTTCCCAACATCACCTCCCTCCCATGGTGCAAGTTCCCATGTTATAAGTTCATAAGGTTATGCTGAATACAACGTGGTGCTACCCCTCCCCTGTCCTTCTGCCAGACACTGTCAGTGCCTTTGATCACCCCTTGTTCTTTCCACCCACCCTTTTCCTCCTCCTCGGTATCCCTTTGTAGGTCTACCATATTTACTTCCTCTGGTCCAATTGCCATCACAGCTATCTAGTATTCGGGACCAGTGATGGCTGCCTCTTTAGCTGCCTCATCTGTCCATTGATTACCTAACTGAATGGGGTCCAGTTCCTTCTGGTGTGCTTTGACCATGATTACTGCAGCCTCTAGTGGTAGCTTTGCAGCCTCCACCAACCCCTTGATTATCATCTTATGCTGTATATGCCCTCCTCCCGCAGTAATGTACCCCCTTTGACTCCATGCTACCATGTAATTGGGCACTACCCTGAAGGCGTATCTACTATCGGTGTAAATGTTGGCCATACCAAGGGCTTCACTCAATGCCACTAATTCTGCCACCTGGGCTGAGAGGTCTCCTGTTAATTTCCCACTGCCAAGGACATGGCCACCCTCATTAACGACTGCCCAAACGGTACACGGAATTCTGTCCACATATCTATGGGACACATCCATGAACAGGGTCATGTCCACTCCCGGGCACTTTTTTTAGCTTTGAGTGTAACCCTTTAAAGCATAATCAAAAATTGAGCCACGATATACACAGCAAAGCTCACACATTCAGTGTAGGTGACACGGTATTCATGCAAAATTTCAGCAATGGATCCTTTTAGGCTCCTGCAACCATCGTCCCAGTGGCTGGTCCATTATCTTTCCAAGTACAAGTGGGGGATAGGTTCATCCGTAAGCACATAGATCATATTCATGCCAGAGAGAAATTCCAACAACCAGCTATTCTGCATGTGATTAATGTCGAATCGTTGCTTCCTGAGTTGACTGATCAACTTAGCATAGACACACCCAATATCTCTGTAGAGTTGCCAAAACCAGAACTGCCAAGTTCCAGTGATGTGTCTCATGGTGCAGTTCCAGATCTTGTCGATCCTGCTGAGGAACCTCAAGTCATAGTGTTTTGCCACAATAGCCATTTCAGGAGACCACCTCACAGACCTGATCCTAAATCACCTGAAATTGTATATACATATATGTTGTTGGATGTTGAAATGTTTCCCTGTTAAAAGAAATTGTAAAAAGACTAAAGGGGGAATAAATGTGGTAACTGAGGGTATAGCCTCTCCTGCTGTCTATCAAGGGTCACGTGATCTTCTGTTAAGGCTCCGACCAGTGAACCCTAAGTGTGGGCAATCCGGGGGTGGGGGGTGAGGCTTCCTGACCAGAGTCTTGATCCAGCATGTAGCACCTGAAAAGCTCTCTGTAATAAAGTTTTGTTGTCTCTTGTTGAAACCTCTCTGCTCCATCAAGTCATTCGAACTCTATTAAAAAGAATACAATGCCAAAAGTTACAGTAAACAATGCAAAAAGAAAGCTCAATTTTTCATTCCCATGTTCGAACCCCTCCATGGCTTCACCCCTCACTGTCTTTGTAATATCTTTCAGTCCCTCAACACTCCATTCCTCTAACTCTGAATTCCTCCAAGTGCGGCCCTTTGTGACACCCCCTCACCCCAAATTCCTTCGCCCAGCATTGGCTGTACCTTCTGCTATCTAGGTCCTAAACTCTGGAATTTGGTTCCTCAAAACTCCTTGCCTCTCCACCTCTCTCTCCTCTTTTATGACGCTGCTTAAAACCTATCTCTTTAATTACCTGTCCTAATGCCTCCTTCATAGCTCAGTGTCAATTTTTGTCTGATTACCTTCATGTGAAGCATCTTGGCAATTTTTATTCCATTGAAGTCTGTATATAAATGCAGGTTCTCATTCCTGTTGGCCTAAGTTGCAGCCACTTTAAAATCTGCTTCAGATATTCAATTTCTCTTGTTCCCATTCCAAATGGGGACATATGGGGAAAATAAGAGTAAATCTCCTGCAATAGCTACAGAGTGGAGCCAGGTGCTCATTTAAATATCTTTGCATCAAATGTGGGGAAGCCTTGGAGCAAATAGTTCAAGCAATTCAGCTCAGAAAATGGAGCAAAACACAGTACTACAGCATATAGGAAGCAGCTACAAGGTCCATCAAGTGAGTTCTGCAAGATCCCTCTGTACCCATTGTGCACCTGCTCTCATGCAGAAACTACCTTAAGGTTGCCAGCTCTGAGTATTAGGAAGCAGCACAGAGGAGATTTACAGGCTAGCAAACCTTGTTTAATTGTAATCTTAATTTTCAGTGTGGAAAGACTGCTGCAGTCATGGAGAGTTAATAAAGTGTAACAAAGCGCAGAAGCAATGGTGCAAAAATTTTCATTTCTTACTATATTGAGTCGCTCAATCGTTGCTTCCTGCCAGGGACTTGTTCCTCAATAGCGCCTCAGGTTCTTGTAAAGCCCAGATTCCATTTAACAACAAGATATATCACTGAATTATTAAACACCTCAGTGCCTCTCAGCAGTAAACAATGGCATTCCAATGACTAATGTGTGCCTATTGACTGCAGGGATGGTGTAAAATCTTTCCTTTAAGTCCCAGTAAAACTGCTGTTTCAGCTGAGTCCCCGAAACAAAACAATACAACAGTCTCAAAATAATTCACCAGCTGTTTTCTTTTAAGCTAGGGCTGAATGCATTATATTCATTAAGAGGTCTACTGTACCATTTTATAACCATTTGATTGTAAATTATGCTGTTAAAATAATATTCCCTTGTTATGGACTTTGGGGATTCGGTTTGTGGGTTTGTTGCACCTGATCTATTAGTTAACTTTAGTTGGAATTTTAAAATGCCTGGAAGCAAAATATTACACACATGGGTAGTTCTCAGATTCAAGCACCAATGATAGGGATTGATGCACTGCTGCTGTATAAACAAAATAACTCCAAGTGCTTAACGAGACAGCAAAGTGAACATTGAGTGAGAAATCTGAAGGTACGTCAATGGGTGTTTAGGAGGCTTGAAACCAGGGAAGAGGCAAGAGTACAAAAGCCAAATGTTGTCAACTCGACTTAAAACATTTAACTCGGCCTCTCTCTCTCTCTCCACAGATGCTGTCCAACCTGCTGAGTATTTCCAACATTTTCTGTTTTTATTCCGTATAAGTAGAAAAAGACATTTTGGAGGAGAACAATGTTGGAGAGGGCCTCTGTAACTAAGTGGTCAGCTTCCGATATCGGAGCACAGGCACGTGAGAAAGAAGCGGTAATCTGGGATCCGAGGAATGCAAACGCAAGCAAGGCATGGCTGAGAAAGGTCAATCAGTTTCTGAGCACGGTGCTTGAAGACAGAGACTAGGAACTCACTTTGTGCAGGGCAGCTTACAGGTAAGGGAGGCCTGGATTTGCTGAAGTTTGTGGAGACTGGCAAGAAGAGCTTTTCAGGAGCATAACAATAATATGGATTAGAATTCACCAAGAGTGGGCAAGAGATAATGATGTAAGCAATGATATCTAATGAGATGTAAGAATGCAGTGTTGGTGACAGAGCACATCAGTAATAAAAAGCACAGCTCAGGGTTATATTTTTGAACATTAGGGCTGGATTCAGTGGCATTAGACTCCAAACTCCAATGGCTATAACCTTTATTCATGACAGAAGTCCAATTTCTAAGGCATCAATTTAACTACCTCTTGAAATTCTGATGAAAGGTCATCGACCTGAACATTAATTCTGTTCCTCTCTCCACAGATGCTGTCCCACCTGATGAGTATTTCCAGCATTTTCTGCTTTTGTTTCCGATTTCCAGCATCTGCAATAATTTGCTTTTGTAAAAAAAAATAAAAGCTTATGACAAGTCATCTTGTACCTTAATCCCAAGTGTTTGTCCCAATCTTTTTTTTTCCTGCAAAATGATTAAAAGTGAAGGATAATCAATGCTTTTTACTTTCTGATTTGCTGTCTGAGAATTCATGTGTGATTGGCCACTTAGCCTGCTTGACAAAAAAGGTTTGCATTTATATAGAGTCTTTCATGACCACAGTCTGTCCCTTTCATGTCTTGAGTCCATGAGTTCACTAATGGAGTAAACTTGAATTGCAAGCCTTCATATACACTCATTAATTGATGCTCGCTATCAATAATGGAGAGAGAACAACATAAGGACAAACTGTGATTGTTTATTGCAACAGAGGGCAGAGCACTAAATCCTTGCATGCTCCCACAACCACCTCCAGCTCTAGACTTACAGTTAACCAGTAGCCCGCGCTGTACAGTAATTGGTCAGTACTGTCAAATGGTTAGCCCACTTGCATTCTATTGAAGGTACATGGTACTCCGCTTTATCACATCTCTCCCCCTTTACTTAAAAAATACAGTTGTCAAACTTAATAACGTGAGCTATTTGTACTAAAAACTATTTACAAATCAAGTCTCTCAGAAGGCTTTCTTGGGCTTGTTGAGTGTCGCAGTTCAACAATCTCGGCTGGTTTTTCTGAGACCTCCTTTTCAGAGGACAGTTGTCCATTAGATCCCTCGGTGGATGATTTCACCATCTGCCAGGTGCAGTCATGTTCATTCCTGCTGCCTCTCCTCTCCAAGCTGAAACAGATGAAGGGTAACACGCACAAAGCAACACAGCGGTGAGCTGCATGAGGTATGAAGAGAGGGGAAAGAGGAAAAGGGGAAAAAAATTGTTTTTCATTTTGAGGATTGTCAATAATTCCTCTTTTCTTCTGGCATATCCTTTTCTTGGTAGCACTGATCCGTATCTCGGTCTTCTCGTTAATTTCGCTATTGGCTGGACTAGACTCAGTCACGAGCTGAACATGAGTGAGCTCAATAGTTGGGTTTTCCGACAGTTCTTCTAAGAACTCAAGGCCATCTAGTTTTAAAATTTCAGTGTTTTTACGCAGTTTCTGCTTCAGCTCTTTCAATTTTTTCCTATTATCAGTTTCCTGGAGAATCTCATATCGTTGCCCCTTCTCAGCTAATTCATTCCTTAACTCGGCCAGAGACAGGTTTAACTCTTCCTTTTCCTCTTTATATCTTTTCAGTGGCACAAACTGGGAGTTGATTGAATTTTGTAGCATGCGAAAATCCTTTAATAGGTTCTCCTTTTCTTTTCGAAGGATGCTAACTTCAGCTTTAACTCTGTCCCAGTGTAACACTTCTACAGATTCCTCCCATTGGGTCTTCATGCGCTCAAACATGCCCAATTCTAAGTCCATTAATGAATTAGTGGACCTTGTGAAAACACATTTCCAGCCGAAGCCATCCATAATAATGCAGAGGTTTAAGTTTAGTTCCAGAGTTAGGGTCCCAGGAGAGTCCATCACAACCTATGTAGTGAGACTGAAGCAGTTAACAGAACTTTATTATGACATTACAACTTTGGGGACACAATAAATGACAAGCTGTGGGACCGACTAATTTGTGGAGTTCAGGACAAAACCATTCAGCGCCATTTACTCGCTGAGGTCAACATCGATTTGAAGCGCGCCCTGGAAATATCATTCGCCATGGGAAGTGCTGCAGGAGACTCACAGGCTTTGCAAAACATACAACGTGGTGCTGTTCTTCATAAAGGGTGCGAGCCTACTGCTGAGCGAGGCACAAAAACCAGACTACAACTTCCAAGCGAGAGGTAATGTTAGAAACATGAAAAAGCTGAGTAGAAACACTTCAGCAGTGACTCCAAGATTAATTTGTTATAGATGTGGGGTTGACCACGGACCAGACACCTGTAAATTCGCGAAGAGGCAGAATGCCATTACTGCCATAAGAAAGATCATGTAGTAAGGCAATGCAGCGCAATGTTGAAACAGCCCTTAAAGCAGCAAACCAACATGACTGAATTAAAAAATACAGCAGAACCTGAAGCTGTCGATACCGACATCTATTCCCTGTATAACGTAATCGGTGTAAAAACCGAACCTATCACTGTCACAATCTAAGTTATTGGGAAGCCATTAATAATGGAGGTGGATACAGAAGCCTCAACTACAGTGGTGGGAAAGCATACTTTCAAATAGCCTAATGTAGGTAGACAGCCAATAAACCTGGGGCAGACAACAGCTAAATTAACAACATACACTGGAGATTCTATTCAGGTAAAGGGCATCGGTACAGTACCAGTGTCTTACAGACAACAGGCAGCGCAGATATTTCACCTGAAAATGGGAGGAGTTCCTGAACTGCTAAGGACATACGACAGAGTGTTTTGGGATGAATTAGGGAAGTTAAAAGGCTTGCAAACAAAAATATATGTGGATCCTCAGGAGACACCTCATTTCTTCAAGACCAGTCCTGTGCCTTATACATTGAAGGAGAAGGTGGATGCAGAACTGTGCCGGTTAGAAAAGCTGGACATCGTCCAATTCTCAGAATGGGCAGCACCCATAGTTCCAGAGGTTAAGCCTGACCAAACCATATGCATTTGTGGGGACTATAAATTGACCATAAACAAGGAAGCCCATTCCAAGGATATGACTTATATGCAAATCTGGCTGGAGGCAAATCCCAAGCAAAATTGGATATGAGCCTACCAACAGTTAGAACTGGATAGCACATCAAGAGAATACGCGACTATTAACACACACTAGTTTATTGATCAGCACACTCGCCTACCTTTTGGAGTATCGTCTGCATGTGCTATCTTCTAAAGAACAATGGAGAGTCTTTTGGCCAGGACTTCCCTGGGTGGTGGTATACCTAGATGAATTTCTGATCACAGGGTCAACCGAGACCAAACACTTGTCAACCTGGAGGAGGTGCTAAGAAAGTTCATGGAAATCGGAAAATGATTAAAGGAGGAAAAATGCCCATTTCAAGCTTCAGGATTTACTTACCTGGGTCACCTGGTGGACACCAGGGGTTTGCATCCAGTCGAAGAGAAATTTCAGGCAATAAAAGATGTATCCTCACCATCCAAAGTAACCAAACTCAAGTCCTTCCTGAGTATGATCAACGGCTATAGCCTCTTCTTGTCTAACTTATCAACTGTGTTGGCACCATTGCACATGTTGTTAAAAAAGAATCACCATTGGTCATGGTCACAACAGAACGAAGCCTTTGTGAAAGTAAAGAAACTGTTGCATTCGTCATGTGCATTGGTACACTACGACTTATCGAAAGAATTGGTATTAACATATGATGCCCCTCCTTATGGTGTAGGAGCCATGTTATCACCTAGAATGGAAAACGGATCAGAAAGGCCCATTGGCTATGTCTCGAGAACCATCTCCACAGCCCAGAAGGGTTATTCCCATAGAAAAGGAAGGTTTATAGGTGGTATTTGGAGTGAAGAAATTCCACCAGTACCTACATGGATGACATTTCACCAGTGTGTCGAGCCATAAACCATTAATGGGTTTATTCAGTGAGGATAAAGCCATTCCGTCAATAGGGTCAGCAAGAATACAACTTTGGTCTCTGATATTACCTGTGTATGAGTATACTTTTATGTACCATCCTGGCTTACATCTTGCAAATGCAAATGCACTCAGTCATCTCACGTTACCAGATAGCATTGTACATGCTCATGTTCCATAAGAAGTTGTGCAATTACTGAATTTCCTGGATTCTTTGCCTTTCTATGTGAAGCAGGTTAGAAACTGGATGAACAGAGATCCAATATTGTCGAAAGTAAGAGACCTTGTTTTGGAAGGAGTACTGTTTTGGGCTGCAGTAGAGTGCTTAAGTTGGAGTTTGGCTCTGCTGCACAGGGGAGGAGTAAAAAGTGTGAGATTGCAATAGTTATCAGGGATTCAATTTTAAGGGGAATAGATAGGTATTTCTGTGGCCACAAGCGAGGCTCCAGGATGGTATGTTGCCTCCCTGGTGCTAGGGTCAAGGATGTCTCAGAGCGGCTACAGAACATTCTGAAAGAGGAGGGTAAACAGCCAATGGTCATGGTACACATTGGTACAAACGACATAGGCAAAAAAAGGGATGAGGTCCTAAATGCAGAATATAGGGAGTTAGGGAGTAAGTTGAAAAGTAGGACCTCAAAGGTGGTGATCTCAGGATTACTACCAGTGCCACATGCTAGTCAGAGTAGAAGTAGCAAGATATATCGGATGAAGAGATGGTGTGAGGGGGAGGGTTTCAGATTCCTGGGACATTGGGACCGGTTCTGGGGGAGGTGGGACCAGTACAAACTGGACGGGTTACACCTGGGCAGGACCGGGACTGATGTCCTAGGGGGAATATTTGCTAGAGTGGTTGGGGAGGGTTTAAACTAAAATGACAGGGGGATGGGAACCTATGCAAGGAGTCAGAGGAGGGGGAATCAAGGACAAGAACAAAAGACAGAAAGGGGAATAAGGAAAGTGATAGGCAGAGAAATCAATTGCAAGAATCAACCAGGGCCTCAGTGAGAAATGGTGGGAACAGGACAAGTAATGTGAAAAAGACAAGCCTTAAGGCTTTGTGCCTGAACGCAAGGAGCATTCGCAATAAAGTGGGTGAATTAACCGCACAAGTAGATGTAAACAGGTATGATATAGTCGGGATTACGGAGACATGGCTGCAGGGTGACCAGGGATGGGAACTGACCATCCAGGGGTATTCAGTAATTAGGAAGGACAGACAAAAAGGAAAAGGCGGTGGAGTTGCATTGCTGGTTAAAGAGGAAATTAACGCAATGGTGAGGAACGATATTGGGCAGAATCTTGCCCTTGGATGGCGGGTGGGCCCCACCAGCTCGGCGGCGGGCGGACAGCTGACCCCTGCCACTGAAAAGGGGCCCGCCGCCATTTTGAGTGGCATCCCCGACGAGAAGTACCATGCGCTCCCTGTGCCGGGGGGGAGCAACTGTCAAAGTGCACACATTCACGCATGCGCACGAAAGAACACACAGCTCCTGGAGACTAAGTCCTGTCTCAGGGAGATTCGTGACAGTCCGAAAAACTTTAAAAATACCAAAATTAAAAAGTTATTAACATGTCCCCCTCACGTGACAATGTCACATGAGATGGGACACGTTAATAAAGACCACGTAAACTTTATTAATTTTTTAAAATACGGACATGAAACTTCATCCCACCAGTGGATGAAGTTTCATGAATAATCTGGAGCTCACTGGGGCTCCTGGCCAGTCCACCAGCCTTAACGTTGGCTGGGCAGAGTCTTTAATTACTTTAAATATCCTGTCTATGGCCTCAATTGGACATTGACAGGTCGGCGGGCAGACAGCTGATTTCGCTGAGTGCCCGCCTTCCTGAAAATTTAAATGGACCGGGATGATGTTGGGGATTCCTCCCAACATCACCCCACATCAATTTCCCCTCAGTGACTGAGGGAAAATCCTGGCCATTAGCTCTGATGATGTGGAATATGTATGGGTAGAGCTGAGAAACACTAAGGGGCAAAAAACATCAGTGGGGGTTGTCTATAGTCCCCCAAAATGTAGTGGTGATGCTGGGAATGGCATTAAACAGGAAATTAGAGAAGTATGTAATAAAGGAACATCTGTAATTATGGGTCACTTTAATCTACATATAGATTGGGCAAATCAAATTAGTAACAATACCGTAGAGGAGGAATTCCTGGAGCAAAAACGGGATGGTTTTCAGGACCAATACGTTGAGCAACCAACTAGAGAACAGGCCATCCTCGACTGGATATTGTGTAATGAGAAAGGAATAATTGGCAATCTAGTTGTGCGAGGCCCATTGGGGATGAACGACCATAATATGATAGAATTCTTCATCAAGATGGAGAGTGACATAGTTGATTCTGAGACTAGGGTCCTGAATCTTAATAAAGGAAACTACGAAGGTACGAGGAGCGAGTTGGCTATGATGGATTGGGAAACGTTACTTAAAGGGATGACGGTGGATTGGCAATGGCAAACATTCAAAGAGTGCATGGCTGAACTGCAACAATTGTTTATTCCTGTCTGGCGCAAAAGTGAAACAGGAAAGGTGGCCAAACCATGGCTTACAAGGGAAATTAGAGATAGTATTAGATCCAAGGAAGAGGCTTATGAATTGGTCAGAAAAAAACAACAGACCTGAGGATTGGGAGCAGTTTAGAATTCAGCAGAGGAGGACCAAGGGATTGATTATGAAGGGGAAAATAGAGTACGAGAGTAAGCTTGCAGGGAACATAAAAACTGACTGTAAAAGTTTCTATAGGTATGTGAAGAGAAAAAGATTGATGAAGACAAATGTAAGTCCCTTACAGTCAGAAACAGGGGAATTTATAATGGGGAACAAAGAAATGGCTGACCAACTAAATATATACTTTGGTTCTGTCTTCACAAAGGAGGACACGAATAACATACCAGAAATGTTGGGGAACACAAGGTTTAGTGAGAGGGAGGAACTGAAAGAAATCAGTATTAATAGGGAAATGGTGTTGGGGAAATTGATAGAATTGAAGGCCGATATATCACCAGGGCCTGATAACCTACATCCCAGAGTACTTAAGGAAGTGGCCCTAGAAATAGTGGATGCATTGGTGGTCATCTTCTGAGATTCTGCAGACTCTGGAACAGTTCCTATAGATTGGAGGATAGCTAATGTAACCCCACTATTTTAAAAGGGAAGCAGAGAGAAAACAGAGAATTTTAGACCAGTCAGCCTGACATCGGTAGTGGGGAAAATTCTAGAGTCCATTATAAAAGATTTAATAGCTGAGCAAGTGGAAAATAGTGACAGAATCGGACAGAGTCAGCGTGGATTTATGAAAGGGAAATTATGCTTGGCAAATCTACTGGAAATTTTTGAGGATGTAACTAGTAGAGTTGATGAGGGGGAGCCAGTGGATGTGGTTTATTTGGACTTTCAGAAGGCTTTCGACAAAGTCCCACATAAGAGATTGGCATGTAAAATTAAAGTGCATGGGATTGGGGGTAATGTATTGAGATGGATAGAAAACTGGTTGGCAGACAGAAAACAAAGAGTAGGAATAACCGGGTCTTTTACCGAATGGCAGGCAGTGACTAGTGGGGTACCGCAGGGATCAGTGCAGGGACCCCAGCTATTCACAATATATATTAATGATTTAGATGAGGGAACTAAATGTCATATCTCCAAATTTGCAGATGACACAAAGCTGGGTGGGAGGGTGAGCTGTGAGGAGGATGCAGAGATGCTTCAGTGTGATTTGGATAAGCTGAGTGAGTGGGCAAATGCATGGCAGATGCAATATAATGTGGATAAATGTGAGGTTATCCACTTTGGTAGCAAAAACAGGAAGGCAGATTATTATCTGAATGGCTATAAATTGAGAGAGGGGAATGTGCAACAAGACCTGGGTGTTCTCGTACACCAGTCGCTGAAGGTAAGCATGCAGGTGCAGCAGGCGGTAAAGAAGGCAAATGGTATGTTGGCCTTCATAGCAAGAGGATTCGAGTACAGGAACAGAGATGTCTTGCTGCAATTATATAGGGCCTTGGTGAGACCACACTTGGAATATTGTGTGCAGTTTTGGTCTCCTTATCTGAGGAAGGGTGTTCTTGCTATAGAGGGAGTGCAGCGAATGTTTACCAGACTGATTCCTGGGATGGCGAGACTGACATATGAGGGGAGATTGAGTTGGTTAGGATTATATTCATTGGAATTCAGAAGATTGGGGGGGATCTCATAGAAACCTATAAAATTCTGACAGGGCTAGACAGGGTAGATGCAGGAAGGATGTTCCCGATGGTGGGGGAGTCCAGAACCAGGGGTCACAGTCTGAGGATATAGGGTAGACCATTTAGGACTGAGGTGAGGAGAAATTTCTTCACCCAGAGAGTGGTGAGCCTGTGGAATTCACTACCACAGAAAGTAGTTGAGGCCAAAACATTGTATGTTTTCAAGGAGGAGTTAGATATAGCTTTTGGGGCGAAAGGGATCAAAGGGCATGGGGAGAAAGCGGGAGCAAGCTATTGAGTTGGATGATCAGCCATGATCATAATGAATGGTGGAGCAGGCCTGAAGGGCCGAATGGCCTACTCCTGCTCCTAGTTTCTACGTTTCTATGTTTCGATGTCAAATTCACTGGTATCTGAAGAGTTGAGATCATTCCATGCCAGAAAAATAGAGTTAAAGTTGTCAATATGGAATTTTGTTGTGGGGATCAAGATTTGTCTTCCCTTCACAAGAAAGAGAACCACTCTTGACAGAGCTTCATAATGGTATCCAGGCATATCAAAGATGAAAATGCTTGTGCATAGCTATGTCTGGTGGCCAGGAATTGACAGTGACATTGAAAGCATGGTCAAGTACTGTCTCCATTGTCAGCAACAACAGGAGTTGCCTGTTTCAGCTCCATTGCATCCATGGGAGTGACCTGGTCGACCCTGGGTTCGACTACATATTGATTACGTAGGACCATTCTTAGATACCATGCTTTTGTTGGTTGTAGAAGCACATTCTAAATGGTTGGATGTGTACGAAGTCAAATCACCAACATCGAGCACAACAATTGAGAAGCTGCATCATTGTTTTAACATACATGGCCTACCAGAAATCATCGTTTCTGATAACGGCACAGCCTTTACCAGCACAGAGTTTCAGATATCCATGAACTTAAATTGAATTAGGCATATTAAAACAGCCCCTTACAATCCCCCTTCAAATGGCTTAGCCAAGAGAGCTGTGCAGACTTTCAAGTCTGGAATGAAGAGGTTGTGAGAAGGTACTCTAGAAAATCAACTTTCCCACTTCCTTCACAGTTATCGTACATTGCCTCATCTGACAATGGGTTCAACACCATCTGAGTTATTGATGAAACACAGCTACGTACATGGTGAAGTCTGGTGTTTCCAAACTTTGAGGGGAAGGTAGAGAGGAATCAGAGTAATCAAAAATTGAATCATGATGTTCACAGCAAAGCTTGCACAGTGTAGGTGACACGGTATTCATGCAAAATTTTGGAAGTGGACCTTGTTGGGTTCCTGGAACTATTTTCTCAGAGACTGGTCCCTTATCCTTCCAAGTGCAAGTGGAAGATAGAATCATTCGAAAGCACATGAACCATATTCATAATAATGAGACTTTCCTACAACTAACCATTCCGCCTGTGATTAATGTTGAACCATCAATTCCAGAGGTGATAGATCGACATAGAATAGCAATGCCCGATGTCTCTGTAGAGTTGCCAACTCCAGAACTGCCATTTCCTAATGATGTGACTTGTGCTGCAGTTCTTGATCATATCGATCCTGTTGGGGAACTTCAAATGGTAGAGCTACTCTGCTCTACTCGTATAAGGAGACCCCTCAGAGACTTAATCTTTAATCATTTAAAGTTGTGTATATGTGGATGTGGTTGGATATTCAAATGTTACCGGTAAATAGAAAATGTAAAAAACTAAAGGGGAAGGAAATTTAGTAACTGAAGGTATATCCTCCCCTGCTGTCTATCAGGGATCACGTGATGTTCTTGGAGGCTCCACCCAATGACACCTCAGCGCAGGCAATTTGACAGGTGGGGCTTCCTGACAAGAGTCCTGATCAAGCATTCAACACCTGAAAAGCCCTCTATAATAAAGTTCATCAGTTTCTTGTTGAAACCTGTCCATTCCATTAAGGCATTATGTTAACACTCAGTTTGAGTTCTGCCAAGGCCAGTCAGCATCTGACCTCATTATAGCCTTGGTCCAAACATGGACAAAAGGGCTGAGCTCCAGAGGTGAGGTGAAAGTAATTTCCTTTGATACTAAGGTAGCATTTTACAAATAATTGCATAAAGGTGCCCTGCCAAAACTGGTCAGTGGGGATTAGAGGGAAAGCTCTCCACTGATTGTTATCATACCTAGCACGTAAGAAGATGGTTATGGTTGTTGGGGGTCAATCATCTCAGTCCCAGGACATTACTGCAGGAGCTCCTCAGATTAGTATCCTATACCTAACCATCTTCAGCTGCTTCATCAATGACCTTCCCTCTATCATAAGGCCAGAAGTGGGAATACTTGCCGATGATTACACAATGTTCAGCACCATTTGTGAATCCTCAGATACCGAAGCTGTCCATGTCCAAATGCAGCAAGACCTAAACAATATCCAGGCTTGGGCTGACAAGTAACAAGTAACATTCACACCACACAAGTGCCAGGCAATGACCATCTCCAGCAAGAGAATCTAACCATTGCCCCATGACATACAATGGAAGCCCCCACTATCAACATCCTGGGAGTTACCATTGTCCAGGAACTGAACTGGACTAGCCATCATAAATACTGTGGCTACAAGAGCAGGTCAGAGGCTAGGAATCGTGTGATGAGTAACCCACCTCCTAACTCCCCAAAGCCTGTCCACCAGCTACAAAGCACAAATCAGGACTGTGATGGAACTTGCCTGGAGGAGTACAGTTCCAAAAACACTCAAGAAGCTTGACACCATCCAGGACAAAGCAGCCCCCTTGATTGTACCCTACCCACAAACATTCAATCCCTCCACCACCCATGCACAGAAGCAGCAGTGTGTACAATCTACAAGAAGCACTGCAGGAACTCACCAACACTCCTTGGACAGCACCTTCCAAACCAACCACCCCTACACCCCAGAGGACAAGGGTAGCAATTGCATTGGAACACCACCACCTGGAAGTTCCCCTCCAAGCCACTCACCATCCTGACTTGGAAATATATCGCCGTTCCTTCATGGTCCCTGGCTCAAAATCCTTGAACTCCCTCCCTAACAGCACTGTGAGTGTACCTACACCACATTGACTGCAGCGGTTCAAGAAGGCAGCTCACCACCACCTTCTCAAGGGCAATTACAATTGGGCAATAAATGCTGGCCTAGCCAGCGACACCCACATCTCATGAACGATTTAAAAAAAAGTTAATATTTGATTCATCTGGAAGAAATGTTTGGGGTCCCGGGCGGTGGGAAGGAAGCAGGTAAATGGGAAGATGGTGCAGCATCTCCACTTGTATAGGAAGGTGTTAGTGGAGGGGTTATTGGAGGTGACTGAAGAGAGAATGAAGTGTTAGGGAGGGAATGGACTTGTCAAGATGCTGAAAGAGGTGGGGATGATGTGTTTAGTCACGGACAGAGTAGAAGTGCATGCAATGGGATTGACACTGTTGGGAAACCTGTGAATAATGATGGGGGAGAATCCTGTCCACATTTCAATTACACCCCAATACCTGATCCCTTTCCCAAGTCACAAGTGCTCCGACACCTGCCTTTTATCTATTCCATTCTCACCCTCCAGGTCTCCAAACATTCCTCCCAGGTGAAACAGCAATTTCCTTCTCTTTCTTCCAGTTTAGTATATTGTATTCACTGCTCATGATGCAGTCTCCTCTACACTAGGGACACCAAATGCAGACTGGTGATCGCTTTGCAGAACACTTCACTTCAACTGTGGCTTCCTATATCTTTCCAATGAAGTTCAACAGAACTGTAAGGTACAGCCCCTCATCTTTTGATTAGGTTCTTCACAATCCTCTGGGGTCAACACTGAGTTCAATAATTTCTGCTTCTAACCACTGTTCCCATTTTTTTCATGCAGCAGCTGTTAGTAATGGTTCCACTGCTATCCTTCAATACCTAACTTTTCCACACAAACATACAAACTAGGAGCAGGAGTAGGCCG
Source organism: Carcharodon carcharias (assembly GCF_017639515.1). NCBI lineage: Eukaryota > Metazoa > Chordata > Chondrichthyes > Lamniformes > Lamnidae > Carcharodon > Carcharodon carcharias. Next base: position 168,040,988 of record NC_054476.1, read on the forward strand.
CTCGGCCCCTCGAGCCTGCTCCACCATTCAATAAGATCATGGCTGATCTGATTTTAACTTCAAATCCACATTCCTGCCTACCCCCGATAACCTTTCACCCCCTTATTTATCAAGAATCTATCCAGCTCTGTCTTAAAAATATTCAAAGATTCATAGGCCTCCACTGCCTTTTGAGGAAGATTCCAAAGACTCACCACCCTCTGAGAGAAATAAAAGTTCTCCTCACCTGTCTTCAGTGGGCAACCCCTTATTTTTAAACAGTGACCCCCTCGTTCTAGATTCTCCCACAAGAGGAAACATCCTTTCCATGTCCGCCTTTTGTTTCTTTCCTTGTCCCGTTTTCATTTCCTTCTGACTTGCACTGTTATTTCTTTTGCTATTTAATCTCTCCTGCCTTCCATGCTATCACAGACCTTCCCATTTGTTCTTTCCTCTGCTCCCCACCTTTCTCTGCCTCTGTACTCTATTTAAACTTGTTACATTTTTAACTTTCTCCAGGTTTTGATGAAAGGTCATCGATCTGAAACGTTAACTCGGTTTCTCTCTCCTCCCAAGATGCTGCCTGATCTGTTGAGAATTTCCAGCATTTTCTGCAGTCAGGATGATCTATTGTGTCATGATTGCTTGGGACAGGTTGGAAGGACCTGCTGGACTTTTCCAGTCAGTTGTTTTCCCTGTTTATATTTCCTGAATTTTCAATTTAATGCCCTGTCACTGAGGGGTGAATATTATGTTGGGAAACTGGGACTGCTGACCCACCCCATTGGCCTCGTTGGTCTCCGACATTACGGAAGTCGGTTGGGTGCCAAAATTGGAAGCCTGCCTGCAATTTTTAGAATACTAATTAACAAGCTATTAAGCTCCTTAACATGCCAATAGACTGAGGGTGGAATCATCCTAGATTTGCATTAAGTGCGGTAGTGGGGGTGGGAAAAGAGAACGTTTTACCTGCATCCCCAATGGCAGCTTTTCACACCCTATTGTCCCAATCCGGCCTCGTTGCTCACGCATTCCCAGGAAACAGACCATTTCAATGGTGGCCGGGCTCTCATTTGAGCATCACACCATCACCTTGCCGCTTCCTCATGTTGATGGCATGTTTAAAGTGCAGCCGCACGCACACCCCTCAGTGCTGCACAGAATATATGGCCCTGAAAGGCAAGAGGACTGTAGCCCCCCAATTCAGTGACGCATCCTTTTTGGACACTGCAGAGGCCCGTCGTGATATCCTCCACCCCCACTCTGGCTACAAGAGGCCCATCAATCTCACCACTCCGGCTTGGGAAGCGATGGCAGTGGTATCAGTGCCAATGCTGCACAGAAGAGGTTGGCCACCCAGTGCAGAAAGAGGATGAATGATCTCATCCGTGCTGCCAGGGTAAGGCAACCATCTCATCACTCTAAACTCACACACTCACAAGCCCATCACACATTCACTGGCATCTCACTCACTGCCAGCTCAAGGGACATCACCACCCACTCTCTCACACACACACACCCTCACATCTCCATCTGGCCTCATCTTCTCTGGAGATGCCTCCTCAGCCCTGACCATCTTGAGGCCACTTACACAGATCAACACGTGCCCCACACACACCCTGGGATATCTCCCTTCCCAAGTACAGCCCTCACCCTGCAGCCTCTTCCCTCCCTTGAGGCTACTTCTCCCTCTTCCCCAAGCCAGCCCTAGCCCCACAGCCATTAAAATGCCACTCCCACCTTATGGCTGGTCTGGTAAGTAGAGACCAGCTCATGAGCTCCCCTAAAAGTGATGTGGTGCTGTCTGTGGAGCCTGGTTCCGATGATCGCGAGTGCTGCCTGAAGCAAGGTAGCCAAGCAAATCTCAAAGTCCCAAGTGAAGTGCAGCATCGCTTATGTACAGTTGTGAAAGACGTCGGCGTGATGATGCAGCATGGAGGCTGATTCTGGCGGGATGGTCTTATAATGACATGCAGATATATTACAATGAAGTTCCCAATGTGTGGTGGCAGGAAATGTGGCCCATCATTGATGGGCAACAGAGTGGACAATTGCAAACTGGTTTCACGACATCATGAAATTGATTTTTGGCCTGCTTGCCATATTATCCGCTCATGCCGCCAAACATGCCCACTGCCAATGGGCATGGAAATTTCCTGAGACTTTACGTTGCCTGTTCCATTTTTCAGTGGGTGCATGGGGAAAATGTTCGGAGGGAGTCTCACCAGTTATGAGGGGGCATCACAAAGGCTGATAAAAAGGTTGCAAGCTGGGCCATGGCTGGCTTCAGCAGAAGAGTTTGCTGGAGAAGGTTGGATAGTTTGCTAGTGTTAGTTTAATAATCATGCTGAGCCTTCACTGGGAGATATTTGTAAGGGAAGGGTGCTGAGACAGGTGTTAAATGAATCATCTGCACCTCAGTATTGAACCCTGAGATTGGTGGCCCAGTGGACATTGTATATTCCAAAGGAGGCTCCTCCTCCGGTGAGGAGGAGAGGGGGGGAAGGAGAAGGAGGTGGAAAGGAGGCCAATGACAGGTGCTCCCTGCAGTCCAGGAAGTTGTGGAAGCTGCTGCTGAGCAAGGGCCTGCGGAGGAGAGTCAACAGCAGCAGACAGGCTGAGGTAGGCGAAGGCACTGTCTTTTTAACAGAGTATACCAGCAAAGGATAACATACCTTCAAATGTCAGAGCACCAATGCCTGAGAGGACTGTGTCTCTCCATGGAGACAGTCACATCATTCTGTAACATGTTCGCTGGGGGGTTTGCCTCCAATTGTTTTGGTGCACACCCAGTGCCTGTGGCATTGAAGGTCTCAGTGGTCCTGAATTTGTTCACCTCAGGGTCCTTCTAGGAATCATCTGGAGACCTCTGTGGGGTATCACAGCCAGCGACCCATCATTGCATAAAGGCTTTTACAGATGCAATATTCAGGCGTACCCATGAATTCATTTCATTTAGCGAGGACCATGCCAGTCAGGTAGGCAGGGCCAGAGGCTTTGCTAATGTTGCAATATTTTCAAAGTTGCAGGGGGTAATATATTGCACATATGTAGCAATTAAAGTGCAATCAGGACAGCTAGGGGCATTCATCAGCAGAAAAGACTTCCATTCATCTATGCGCTGGCAAAGGATAATAGAACCATAGAAACCGCAGAAAGGTTACAATGCAGAAAGTGGCCATTCAGCCCATCATGTCTGCGCTGGCCATAAAAAGGGAAAAAAGAAGCTAACCGCTCATTTCTAATCCCACTTTCCAGCACCCAGTCTGTAGCCTTTCAGGTTACAGCACTTCAGGTACATATCCAGGTACCTTTAAAACGAGTTGAACTTTTCAGCCTCAACCACCAATTCAGGCCGTGAATTCCAGATGCCCACCACCCTCTGGATGAAAAAGTTTTTCCTCATGTCCCCTCTAATCCTTCTACAATCTCCTTAAATCTATACCCCCCAAGTAATTGACCCCTCATTTAGGGGAAACAGGTTTTTCCTGTCCTGTTTTGTACACTTCAATTAGGGTGCCCCTCAGCCTGCTTTGTTCCAAGGAGAACAGCCCTAGCCTATCTAATCTCTCCTCATAGCTGCAATTTTTAAAGCCCCTGGCTACGTTCTTGTAAATCTCCTATGCACTTGCTCCAGAGCAATGATGTCCTTCCTGTAATGTGGTGACCAGAGCGGTACACAAAATCCCAATTGTGGCCTAACCAGCATTTCAGGCAGTTCCATCATTACATCCCTGCTTTTGTATTCAATACCTTGTCCAGTAAAGAAAAATACTTCATATGCTTTCTTAACCACCTTATCCACCTGTCCTGCCACTTTCAGGGACCTGTGGACATGCATTCTAAGATATCTCACTTCCTCAGCCCCTCTCAATATCCTCCCATTTATTGAGTATTCCCCTGCTCTGTTTGCCCTCTCCAAATGCATTACCTCACACTTTTCTGGATTGAATTCCATCTGCCATTTTTCTGCCCACTCAAGCAAACCATTGATTTCATTCTGGAGACAACTGCTATCCTCTTCATTGTCAACTACACAGCCAATAATTGTGTCATCTGCAAATTTCCCAATCATGCCTCCCACCTTTAAGTCCAAATCATTAATATATACAACAAACAGCAAGGGACCCAACACTGAGCCCTGTGGAACTTCATTGGAAACCGCTTTCCACTCGCAAAAAACATTATGCTTTGTTTCCTGTCACTGAGCCAATTTTGGATCCAACTCACCACATTTCCCTATATCCTATAGGATCCCACTTTTCTGACCAGTTTGCCATGTGGGATCTTGTCAAATGCCTTACTAGAATCCATGTCGACACCATTCACTGCACTACCCTCATCAATCCTCCTTGCTCCTTCCTCAAAATATTCTGTTAAGTTAGTAAGACACGATCTCCCCCTAACAAAACCATGCTGACTATCCCTGATCAATCTGTGTCTTTCTAAATGACAGTTTATCCTGTCTCTCAGAATTGATTCCAATAATTTGCCCACCACCAAAGTCAAACTGACCAGCTTGTAATTTTCCGGCCTATCCCTCATAACCTTTTAAAACATTGGTACAACGCTTGCAGACCTCTAATCCTCTGGTATCTCACCTGTACCTAGTGACGATTAGAAAATGATCCTCAAAACTTCTGTTATTTCCTCCCTAGCTTCCTTTAACAGCCTGGGATACAATCCATCCGGTCCCTGGTGATTTAAGGATTCAAGGACGCCAGTCCCTCCAATACTTCCTCTCTTGTTATGCTTATTGGATTCAATATTTCCCTCTCCTTAGTGAAGACAGAGACAAAGGCCAGGATTTTCCTGTCGGTGATTTGGGGGTGGGACCCGCTTGCCAACGGGAAAATGATGCGGGATGACATCGGCATGAACCCCTGACATCATCCCGGTCCTTTTAAATTTTTAAGAAGGCGAGTGGACAGCGAAATCAGCTGTCCGCCCGCCGACCTGTCAATGGCCTCAATTGGCCATTGACAGGGTCATTAAGATAATTAAGGACCCTGCCCAGCCAACCTTAAGGCTGACGGGCAGGCCAGGAATCCCAGCGGGCTCCTGGTAATACATCAAACCTCATCCACTGGCGGGATGAGGTCTCATGTTTGTTTTTAAAAACTTTAATAAAGTTTATGCGAGATTTATTAACATGTCCCATCTCGTGTGACATTGTCACATGAGGGGGACGTGTTAATAATTTTTTTATTTTTCTATTTTTCATGATTTTTAAGTTGTCACTAATCTCCCTGAGACAGCACTTAGTCTCAGGGTGCACCGTGCACATCCGCGAAAGAGCACACTTTGACAGATGTGGATTCCCGCCCCCTCCCCCCACCCTGCGCACAGGAAGTGCATAGCTCTTCCTGTCGGGCAGGCCGCTGGGTGGGCCTTAATTGGCCCGCCCACTCAAAATGGCGCTGGGCCCCATTTCGGTGGCGGAGTTCAGCTGCCCGCCCACCGCCGAGCCGGTGGGGCCCACCCGCCAACCAAGGGCAAAATTCTGTCCCAAGTATTCATTGAGAACCCTGATTACATCTTCAATATCAATGCACAAGTTACCAAGTACATCTCTGATAGGCTCTACCCTTTCCTTTGTTATCCTCTTGCTCTTAATGTACTGGTGAAACACCTTTGGGTTTCCTTTGATTTTAACTGTCAATATATTTTCATGTCCTCTCTTTGCTTTCCTAATTTTCTTTTTCACTTCACCCCTGCACTTTCTATACTCCTCTAGGCTGTCTACAGTATAAAGCTTCTTGTGAGGGTTGTTATAAGTTCTTTTTCTGCTATTTAATACCCTGTATGTTACGCAAACTGGAGGAACAGCACCTCATCTTCCAACTAGGCACTTTACAGCCTTCCGGACTGAATATTGAGTTCAACAATTTTAGATCTGGAACTCCCTCCTCCATCCCCACCCCCTTTCCGTTTCTTCCCCCTCCTTTTTGTTTTTTCCAATAATTCGTATAGATTTTTCTTTTCCCACCTTTTTCCATTATTTTTAAATGTATTTCACCCATCGTTTATCTCACCCCACCCCCACTAGAGCTACCTTGCTTGTCCTGCTCTCCACTCTTAATTAGCACATTCTTTTAGATAATATCACCACCTTCAGCAACTCTTTGTTCTTTTGTCTGAGACATCTTTTGGTTATCTCCTCCTATCACAGCTTGCTTGTCCCAACAACCGCCACCGCCCCCCTGCCAACCACCACCCCTTTCTCCCTCCCCCACCCTCCTTAAACCAGCTTATATTTCACCCGTTTCCTATTTTTACTCAGTTCTGTTGAAGGGTCATGAGGACTCAAAATGTCAACTTTGTTCTTCTCCGCCGATGCTGCCAGACCTGCTGAGTTTTTCCAGGTAATACTGTTTTTGCAGCAGGCTCTAGATTTGGCAGTACCACCCTTTTTTTTATGGGGACATGTCTACACTGTGCCTGTAGAGTCTCAATTTTGAATACCTCCCACGGATTTGACACTGTTTTCCCTTGTCGTAGTTGTATCCAGTCCACTCTCATCGGCTCACCTCTCAGCTTCGTAAAATTTGTCTTCCTCCAAGTTAGAACTTTTACTCCTGTCATTTCTTAGATCTTTTCCATAATGATGCTAAACCTAACTGTATTGTGGTCACTATCTCCTAAATGGTCTCCCACTGCTACTCCTTCCATTGGCCCAGCTTCATTACCTAATACTAAATCTAGAATTGTGCACCCCACTCATTGGGCTTGTTATGTGCTGGATATTAAAGTTCTCTTGCATGCAGTTCAAGAATTGTGTGCCCTCTGTACCCTTCACACTGATATGAGGGTAGCTGAAGCCCCCAGTGATCACTGCCCTATTGTTTTTGCATTCAGAAACCTGCCCAGATATTTGCTCTTCTACTTCTACTGCCCTTCCACTGTTTGGACGTCTACAGTACGCTCCTGGTTCCCCATTTTTTATTTCTGAGCTCAACCCGCATGGCCTTATTTGATGCTCATTTAGCATATTATCCCTTCTCACAGCTTTAATTGATTCTTTAATCAATAATGTTACACCCCTCACCTTTTTTATCCCCCATCTCTATCCTGCCTGAAGACTCCATATCCAGAGATGCTGAGCTGCCAATTTTGCCCCTCCTTTAGCCAAGTTTCTGTTATAGCGATGGTATCATGCTGAGTTGTATCTATTTGTGCCCTCAGCTCATTGACTTTATTTGCTTTACTCCTTGGGGAGAAATCCCCACCCCCCCTCCCCAGTTGGGGGGGTTGTGCGGAGATGGGCAGGGGCAGGCACCCCCGATTGGGTCCGCATCGCCATTTTATGTGGGCGGGCCAATTTAGGCCCACCCAGCGTGACGTGTGCCCGGAAGTGCTGAGCGCACCCTGCGTGGGCCGGGAGTGGGGGTGGGAGGTTGCCTGAGTCGGGGCCTTCACTCGAACAGCGCAGGAATCTCCCTGAATCAGGGGACGGAGCTGCCTCTGGGAGATTAGTTTAAGTTCCCAAAATTTTAATAGGGAAAAGAAAAATTTTTAAGACAGTGTCACATGAGCTGGGACATGTCAATTAACTTTTTAAAAAAAATTTTATTCAAGTTATAAACACTTCACGAAATCTCATCCCGCCCATGGATGAGGTTCCATGAAAAATGCGAAGGCCGCTTGGGCTCTTCATCTGTCCCCCCCAACCTTAAGGTTGGACGGGGCAGCTCAGTTTATTAGTTTAACTGAGATTTAAATGGCCTTAATAGGCCTTTGACAGTTCGGCTGCATGCCCGACGAACTGAAAACCTAAATAGCGTGCGGTGACATCGGGACACACGCCTGACATCACTCCGTGTCATTTTACACCTCGGCAAGTGAGCCCCAACCCCGCTCGCTGAGCCAAAGATTCAGGCCCTTGCATTTACATATACACCTATTAACACTGCCAAATTCCTGTGCTGTACAATTTTTAACCTGTGTTCCTTCTGTCTTTCAGAGTCACTCACTGAATCTCCATCCCTCATTCCCTGCTCTGAATTTGCCCTCAGGTTCCCAGCCGCCTGCTAACCTAGTTCAAAACCCCTCCCCCAACAGCATGAGCAAATCTCCCTGTGAGTATATTCATCCCAGTCCTGTTCAGGCGCAGACCATCCAGCTTGTACAGGTCCCACCTTCCCCAGAACCACTCCCAATGTCTCAGGAAACTGATGCCCTTCCTCCTACACCAGCTTTCCAGACACATGTTCAATCACTCTATTCTCCTATTTCCATACTCACCAGCGCTGGGAGTAATCCTGAGATTACTGCTTTAGAAGTCCTGCTTTTCAGTCTCCTTTCTAGCTCCCTGAAATCTCTGAAATCTGCTTTCAGGACCACATCCCCTTTCCTACATAAGTAGCACCAACGTACGACCTCTGGCTGATCACCCTCCCCCAGAAGAATGTCCTGCAGCCATTCCAAGACAGTCTTAACCCTGGACCAGGGAGGTCAAATCTCCCTGATACCATCCTGGAGTCAAATCTACAGCCACAGAAACACCTGCTCTTCCCCTCTTCTTCCTCCCTCCTGTACAGCAGAGCCACTTGTGGTGCCATAAACCTGACTCTGTCTGCATTCTTCCAAGGAACCAACGCCCTCACCAGTATCTAAAACTGATTGGTGAGCAGGATCCCAGGGGACTCCTGTACTACCTGCCTAGTTCTATTGGATTGCCTGGAGGTCACCCATTCCCTCTTTGTCTCCAGGTCCTTAAGCTGCAGTGAGACCACCTCTCTGAACTTGCTTTCCATGTAGCTCTCAGCCTCATGGATGGACTGCAGTGATTCCAACCACTGCTCGAGCTCTGAAACCCAGTGCTCAAGTTTCTGCAGCTGATGACACTTTCTGCACATGCGGTCACCTAGGACACTGGTAGGGTCTATGACTTCCCACATATTACAGGACATGCATTCCACGTGACCATGCTGTCCTGCCATTGCTTCAATTTACTTCTGTTGCGTTCCCTTTATTTTACTTTGGTTTACTTATGCTTCTTTATTTTACCTGGCCTTGACTTAACTTTGCTTCCTTGTTGCTTACGTTTCTCACTGAAATCTAAGTAGTACCGTCTTTTAAGAAGAATGTGTTTTTGTAATTTTCAGCTACTGGAAGACCCTCCTGAACAGCAGTTTCTCACCTAAAATTGAACTTGTGTTCCTTCTGGGAAAGCTTTTCAACTCCTGGGCCTGAATTTTGCCTTCCAAGGCCAGGTGTGTGTGCCAGACCCGAATGTGTGTAAAATTGCGTGAAATGACGTCGGGCGTGAGTCCTGACATCATCACACATGTGTGCAATATTGAGGTGGGCGGGTGTGTACAGGAGTCACAGCTGCGCCCCGCCGACAATTAAAGGGCCAATTAAGGTCACTAAAAAGCCTATTGACGGCGATTTTACATTACCCGTCCACTTATATGATTGGCAGATGGGTCAATCGGCCTGTCAGGCTTCATGGTTCTGCTACAACCTTGATCCATGGCAGGATGAAATGTCCAGGGTGAAATATAATAAAAAACGATGTTTGGTGACTGAGGTTTTTTTGAGTTCTGCTGTCAGGTGCTTGAAGGTGCTGCATAGACACAGTTTGCTGCATTTTTTTTCTTCTTGTTGAATTTGTACAGGTCCGCAACTCCCTGAGGCAGCTCCGCAGCAACTGTCTGTCTTCAGGGAGCTCATTAGAAGCGCCCACCCGCACCCTCACGTTTCTTGGTGCCCACCCTCTTCCCCCGCCCACCACCCACCCTCCCCCCACACCCCCGGCAGCGCCAAGCCTTATTCAGTGCATGTCTCACGCTGTCTGCCCGTTAATTGGCCAGCCATCATGAAATTGCATTTGAGGGGCTGTTCGCAGCTGGAAGTGCGCCTCATGTCCGCTTCCGGACCCGCCGATTGCAATGTGCCCGACGAGCGCCAGATTCAGGCCCTGGTTTCCTGCAGGCTGAGAAAGATAAAGAGAAAGAAATGAGCACCTCCCTCCCCTTCTCACCTAACTCACAGCAATTCCGCTCTGTAACAGCGCACTCCGATAATGCAGGCGGACACATGTTATCCTGGCAGCTCTCATGCTGGCAGCCTCAGTACTGAGGGGCACTCCCAAGTGCCGGGGATGTTCTGCAGACCGGAACCTTTGGATAGCTGGTTTCTGGGTAACGAGGGATACCTCCTGAAGAGATGGCGAATGACCCCAATCCAAAATCCATGCACTGAGCTGGAAAGAAGGTACAACGAGTGCCATGTTTCCACCAGGGCCAGCATTTTGTCTGTGAGATATTGATGTTTGGATCAGTCAGGTGGTGTCCTTCAATACTCTCCTGTATAAGTCTCGCTTATGGCCATGATATGTTGTGCCTTGCACAGCCTGCTGCTCCAGAGAGGTCAAGCCCTGGCAGAGGGGATCTAATAGGGTGAACCTCATCCTCTGATGAGGAGTCTGGGGATGTGTCTAATGGAGAGGAGGATGAGCCATGCCAGCTGTGCAAGCTGGTGTGCAGGATGCTTTGGATGTCAGGGAGACACGAGATTCTCTAATAATGCGAAGAGATAACTCGAAATCTGTAATTTGACCTATGAGACCATCTTGGCTGCCCTCATCTTCTCTTGGTATCACCCGCTCATCAGCACCAGGACTGCCTGTGGATGTGCCAGTATAGAGATAGCAAATGTGGCCAATCAGAGGGACCCACATGAGCACAAATTCCCTTAAGGAGAGTCAGTCCAAATCAAAACCAGCACATCACAGACATGAAACACTAACACAATTGGAGCCGCTAGTGCAAAGTAAAATCGTATATTGACAAAATTAAGAAGAAATTCCACACCCAACACAACTAACCAATCAACTTGATGAATTCATATGTGACCAATCTAGTGTCTTTAAAGTAGTTTCCCAGTGCTACAATGTGATGCTTCTCCCTCGTCGCCAATTGTGCTGGAGACAGGCTGCTGACTCTTAAGCCCCTTTGCCTGGGATGACCTTTGGCAGGCGTCCTCCAATCGCCTGAGGTCATGAGGGCCTCAGCATGGTGGGAGTCTCCTGCACAGTGGCAAGAGCTCATCTGTTGCTGCATTTGAGGCATTTATGTCAATGGCAGAGGAGTGGAAGAGAGGCTGCCCCCATCAGAGCATCCTGACAGTTCCCCCCCCAGTGGTGACAGCAGCTGCTCATCCCACCCCCATGAGGTCCATTTGGCCCTCCCTGCTTTCCTGGGAGTGACCAGGGCCTGGCTGCAACCCCTGACTCCTCATTCCCATCTCGCCCTGGCGCTGAACACTGGAGATCAGAGACAAGGCAATCGAGTGCAAGTCAGAATGCATAGCCAGTATCCCATCAGTCAGCTACTGGGCTTGGCTTTCCAGGACAGTCACCAGTCTCTCAATGGAGGAAGAGCGGGTGGTCACAGTGCTCTGTGGGGGAAACAAACAAGGACGATGACTCGCACCATCATCATCATTTCAGACGAGCTCAGGGAGACACGCTTCCTAACAACACACACTGGCCCCATTGGGAGATGGTACCCAAGGCTTAAACCTCAGCGCCTTCAACATTGAGGAACACACTCTTCCCCGAATTCTGCAAGTCTCCAAAGTCCAAACCAATCAACGTGACCCCCTCCACCACCACTTTCTCCAGTTTCCAAACCACGCCCACCACCCACCCACTTCAGCACTATCTTTGCAGGAGAGAGCTATGCGCCCTTGGAATCCCACCACCCTGGGACTTACCTCCAACCCCGACTTGTCCAATGGTTTGACTCCCCTAATTTGTTGCCAGCTTCCTCCTTTGCTTCCTCCTCTAGAGGGGTGAAATTGCCAAGTTGGGTTGACCACCTCTAGCCCTGGCCCTCTCTTGGGCATTATGTGCTCTTTCCTCCTGCTAATAAAAGGGACATTGTAATGATCTGATGTGGAGAAGTCATGCTTTCAGTTGTGTGCTGCGTGTCCGTCATGGGCAGCCGATATTTCTCAATGATCCTTGCTAACTAACGGGTGTTGCAGCTCATAAGTACCGTCCGCCACCCCACAGAACCCCCCGTTGCCGTGCCGAGTGGCGTGTCTACTTCATGTGCTTTAGACCAAGACCCTAGGCAATCCCACACTTGACAGACATCACAGCCTCACACCCTTCCATATATGTCCATCTGCAGAACTCACCCTGGCAGATTGTAAGAGTTTAATGGAGTCTCTTACAGGCACTGCAGCCATGTCCTGTGGATGATCCCACGAATGCTCGCTATCTCTGTGACCTCTGTCCAGGCTGCTTTGGTCAGGCTGGGAAGTTTCCTCTTCCCATCCGCAGGCATCATGAAGACTCTAAGCCTGAGGCTTGCAGCCACGGATTTCTGAAATTTTGCATTTATTTCTGCTTTGCTCTTGTTTTTAATCCTACATTGAAAATTTACAGTTATTTCGTACTGAATCTTACTTGGTAGGCATTGATCTGAACCTGGCTGTGATTGTACATTAATGAATTAATCAATAATAAACAGTGGTGATGTGTTTTCCCAAGATTTTGTTTTCCATACTGGCTATCCTCAGCTGTTGTTTGGTCCACATCTCTGTTTTCCAGCTAGACAACTAAATTAAAAGTTGGCTTTTATTTATCAGAGGTCCTTTTTCTTAATGTATTCGATGGCCCTTGAACTACAACCAAGACAATAAGTAGCCTTACATGGGGTGGTCAACTATGGTTTTGGTCATCAGGAGATGGCATTTGATTAATGGACATGCCGCTCGATTGATGGCAGATGAGATGATCAAACAACTTGGATTGCGAAGTCTGTATAGCCTTGCAGTGTCTGTGAGGAGAATTGATTGTTTTGAGAATGTCTGAACAAGGCCTCGAAAGGCTGGAACGGAGCCAGAAATTTGGCTTAAAGGGACCGTGCTTCCTGGATTCACTGCTGCAGCCAGAGTGGAATAGTCAACCACTGGAGACTGCGGGAGGAAGGGCCAGGAACAGAGTTGACTGACCATATTATTCAGAGACGTGTGATGCATGAATCAAGGAGAATTTTACAAAATTAGGTTCCTGTTGTGGAACAGATTAATTTGGGGTTATCCATTTTGGGCATCTGTCATGAACAGGCCAATTTGAGGTTAACATTTGTGATATAATATATATATATCTGTAATATAGTATATGTGGTATGTAAGAGTTGTCTTTCTTCCTTCTATTTAATATATAAAGTGCTTTCTCCCTTCAATAAAGTTACCTTTCTTTTTACTTCTTTCTTTGATACAATCGATTATAATTGTTACATCACTATTATTATTTTAATTATTATTATTCAATATCTAATAACATTGTTGTTTTAACACATTATTTGGCATTGTCTGTCATTCCGGTTATGTCCACAGTACAGCCCTGAACCTAAGTGAAACTCCACAAGGGACTCTCGCACCCCCTTACAGGAACTGCCACTGGTCACTCACCGCCCGGAGGAGGACTTGCAAGGAGTCATCATCGAACTGTGGAGCTGTCCTCGCTCTGGGTCCCTCAACAGCTGGTGACTCCATTCTCTCAGCCATATTGTGGCTTTATAGCCTCTCTGTGGAGGAACAAACAGAATTAAGAGTAGAATTTGAGTCTTTTCCGAAACACATGCTAATTATTCAGGAATGGGATGGGGTGCTCAAATATTGTTCCCTCCCTGGCAAGGGTCCTTAATAATACATTGCTAGCACAATAGCCACCAACGTTTAAAAACAATCTCTTACCTACTGCTGCTCCAATAGTTCAATGGATCTACGTGTCTTCTTCATCCAAACTTCTGTCTCCAGACCACTAATTGTTGTACAGCTGCCACCAAACCATGCCAGGGTGCCTTTAAATGAGTGGCCGTGACCAACTTCTGGTTCAGGGCCTGACTGCTCTGTCCCTGGACATCCAAGCCTGGAGCCCCAATCAATCACATTGTCCACGCTTCTCCTAGGTTACTGGCCGCCTATCGAGTGGCCACTAATTGACCAATATATGCTTTATTCAGTGTCTTTAAAAGCCGGGAGCCTGGCTCAACGAGCAGCGCATTTCTGGGTTGGGTTCACAACCCTGCTGAAAAGCACTAAGTTCACCCCCTGAGTTTTTACAGCTGCCAGGCAACTTGGCCAGTCTGCCTTAGGCCAGATATTTTGAGGCGTTCCCTGACAGTTTATTCAGAACATCATTATTGAAGGATATACGGACAATATACACCAACACCTTCACAAGCACAGATAGTGTCACAGGCAGTTAAGTTCTACTGGAGGGAATATAGAGTGAATTATAGCCTGAAAGAAACAGAGTGATTTGTATCCTCAAATAATGCAGTGTAGCAATGTTTGTGTCTGAATTGGAGTTGCCATGACTGAAAAAGTTCTCAATATTGTTACATTGCGCTTGAAATTATAGTGTGTTGAGTGGTGCAGAAATTGCACCAGCCATTTGCTAGATTTGCAGTTGTTTGTAGACTTTCCATGGGGCTTTTGTGTGGCAAGCTGTTGGCCGTGGATCATCCAAGTAGCATAGCACCCTCTAGAGGACATCTGTGACTTGTGTGAACAGATCAAGCAGCTGACCGACCTCCTTAAGCATCGTTAGTGAGCATCACAGAGCCTTCACCAGAAAGTGTCATTTAGAATATTTTATTCAATGCCAAGTCAGATACTTAAGGTGAAATAAAGTGAGGAAATAAAAGATTGGATTAAGAGAATTGGAGAGAGATATAGAAGAGGAAGTTTTATAAAAATTATTTATTTAAAAAAAAATCTCCAATGATAATTTTAATCTGAAAGAATGAGACTCCAAACTTGTTAAAGTTAGTTTTCCAGTGCCAGAGGCATTATGTGACAGTAATTAAGCCTTATCACACAATTATAAAGGTACTTAGACTGGAATGGCTTGACTTAATAGTTTGTGGAAAGTCTAATCTGTATTTATGATATCAGTACAGAAACATCACAATGTTCAACACATTTAAATGGCAAGTCTAATGGTGAGATGCCACTTGAAGAGCGGTATATCTCAGACACCAGCTCCTGTATTTTTTGCATTTGACTACACACAAGTACTTGCTAAAAGTTGCTGTTTGACTTGACCATAAATAACAATGAGTGCTGTTATCCTCACCACCATTAAACAGCAAAATCCAGCCCAAAGTTTCCGGTTGGCTGAAAACATTGGTCTGATTTCCCAAGGTACATGGTTGTAGTGATATCCTTGTGCTATCTATACATAACCCAAATAAGGTACATGGATTCCATTTATTTTAGAATCTCTGGTGGGGTTTATTTACAGCTAAATCAGTACCAGCAGTAGAGCGATCTCTAGGCACACCCTGTTGTCTAGGGTACTACAGTGTAGAGAGAGAGGCTGTGGCTCCTGGTCACATGATGACATCCAGGTACCTGGTCATCTGCATGTTGAGATTTTTAAAGGGGCCTCACTCTTAAAGCAATATTGCAATAATGGCCTCTCGTTCCTTTCTGGGGCTTCACATCACAAAGTCAGCACAAGGACTTCAAATAATTATTTGAACTGTATTTTTAAATTATGGTCACAAAGTATGTTCTTCAATTCTTCCACATTCTTATTTATATGAACTTACAAACTAAGCGATCAATGTCATTCTGCACTTTCTCCTGTCATTGATTTATGGAGTCAATGGGAGTGAATTTCTCTTCAGGCTTTATCGCTCCCTTCAAAACCTTCCTTGGGGTTGCCTCTCCCCATCTCTGTAATTTACCCACTCTACAAACCTCCAAGTCCTCTGCGTTCCTCCAATTCTGGCCTTTTGTACACTCACAATATTCATTTCTTAATCATTGCCTTCAACTGCCTAGACCTTAAGCTCTGGAAGTCCTTCCCTAAACCTCTCCACCTCTTTCTCAACTTTTATGATGCCCTTTAAAACCTACATTTTCGATCACCAGCCCTAATATCTCCCTATATAGTCCTATGTTAAACTTTGTTTGAAAACACTCTTATGAAGTGCCTTGCAAAGCTTTAAAACATTAAGAGTACTATAAAAAAAAGGCATGTTTTTGTTGCTCCCCTAACATTGGCCGAAATCAAATTCATGCAGTGACGAAGCAAGAAAATCCATGCAAATTAATCTCTAATCACAACCATGCACCAATTTCCAATCGTATACCATCCAAAAACCATACAAAGGTACTTAATTTGTCTAATGACCCAAGGAATCCCTCCCATCAGAAGCCAATGAAACATGTCCTACTTGGCTGTATCTCAATTGCTTCTGGGCTGGTGTAGGCTATTTAAAAGGCCTTATACAGAAGCAGGGATACAGCCAGATGAAGCTATTGACCATGACTACAGAGAGCCATCCCAAATGATGAAACATCTCCTAGAGTGCCCTGTACTGCTAGAACCATGCAGCCCTGAAGACCTGAAGGTCTTCAACTTGAAAGCCTGGCCTGTTTGAAACAGTGGCCAGGGAAAGTGTAGCAACAGAAGAGAAAGACTAACCAGAATGAATGGGCCAAATTTCAAAACTATTTCTCTTCATTTCAAATTGGAAACCCCACTTAAGCTGCTGCAACATTGCCAAACCTGAGCCTCTAACCCCATCCTAGTTTATTGAATAAGCAGCAGCAGAAACAAAAGTTAACCATATGGAGTCATACCATCCATGGCTAGCTGTTTCTTTTGTAAATTCAGGATTACTTTTATGGGGTAGATCTTCCTCGCTTGTGGCAAGGAATATTTCCTGAATGGATCAGAAAATCTCAAATTTGAAATTCCACATTTAAATTGTGGATTTTACTTTACTGTAAAATAGAACTTTATCAGTCCATTTTATGCTTAAAGTCGACCTCCATGTCCTTCCTCCCTTAAACATAATCAATTTAAATCCCTTGAACTTTTCTTTAAATTTCTTCATAGAAACCTTAATATTGCTCAAGTCTCATATTCCTTCCTGCACTCTCCAATCCCGTGAGTCTAATCTTTAATGCTATCTTTTATCCTTTGCCCCACCTTAATTGCAGAATGAGATTTAAGCCACCTCGCCTGGGCTGTCTTGAACTCCTGCCCCAAATACTTAAAACATTCCCAAGCCCCATCTTTTCAACACATTTTTGCTGATTGCTCCTATCACAACATGATTTATTGTCTATTCCTTTAATCCTTTGCTGTCCCAAATTCAGAAGGCACTTTGATGTCTTGTTTGTGTTATTAAGATTGCTTCTAAAATATGGAATTCTAGTTTTAAATAAGCATTTTCAGCTTGTTGAAATCTTTTCATTTTCTTCCTAAATCTTCTCTTCCATCTAGGCCTTAAAACCACCTAAGATCAAGTGGTCTGTCAAATTGGGTGAGTTGGCACCAGCTTCTGTTAAAGGCAGTCGCAGGGTGCAGTAAACAAATTGAACATAATCTACTCATGCCCCATTTCAAGAGCAGAAAGTCCACCCAATAATGATCAGAGAATTAGGCGCAGTGCCATCCATATTTCTGATGTACAGTCCTGGCAGGTAAGGCTCCTACCAGCTGGGCAGCATTGCAAAATTACCTCTAAAGTATGTATGGTGATGTTCAGCATTACAATTTGGCAGAGCATCTATCTTTTATAAACCTTTCACATGATGAGAAATGAGATGCAGTTTATAAACTGCTCGGAATGTGCCTCAGGAACAGCAAGTCTAAAATCATAAGAGATCATATGTTACTCTCGCTTCTTAACATTTTTGTATTAAAATTTGATTCCACTGGAAGAAAATGAAGGATCAGTTAAAGGTGTGTCTTTCACTGTTGGCTTCTTGGATTATTATTATCATAAGAAGTGTTATGTCTCCATCTTGTGACAGAACTTTAACGTTTTCATGCTTCCTTGGATGACAAGTTTTCTAGGAATAAGTGGGTCATTTTCAGTTTGGCAAACTCTAACTAAAGGAGTGCCGCACAGAATCAGAGTTTGGGCCTCGGCTATTTACTATCTCTAAATTAATGACATGGATGAAGGTACTGCATGTTTGCTGGGAAAGTAAGTTGTGAGGAGGACACAAGGTGTTTGCAAAGTTATATAGGTAGGTTAAGTGAGTAGGCAAGAAGGTGACAGATCATGTGGGGACATTGAAGTTATTCACTGTGGTAGGAAAAATAGAAAAATAGAATATTTTTCAAGTGATGAGCAACTATGAAATGTTGTTGTCAAGAGGGATTTTTATGTCCTCGTGCACGAAACACAGAAAGTTAACATGTAGGTACAGTAAGCAATTAGGAAGGCAAATTGTATGCTGTTCTTGGCTGTAATTTAAAAGGTGCCTGGATCTGCACCTGAAGTGCTGTAACCTGCAAGGCTACCGATCAGGTGCTGGAAAGTGGGATTAAAATGAGCAGCTGGTTTCATTTTTTTTGCTCTTTTTCGGCTGGCACAGACACAATGGGCTGAATGGCCTCTTTCTGCACAGCAACTTTTCTATGGTTCCTTGGTTCTATGGTAAGGAGGGTTGGAGTAACAAAGCTTTGCTGCAATTGTACAGAGTTTGGCAAAACCACTTCTGGAGTACTATGTATAGTTGCTTTACAGGAGGTGTAAGCAATGTTCTCCAAATTGATTCCTGGCATTAAAGAGTTGTCCTAGAGGAGAGATTAAGCACAAAGGACCTATATTCTTTGAAATTTAGAAGAACGAGACGTCATTTCTTTCTTTTATTCATTCATGGGATGTGGGCTTCACTGGCTGGGCCAGCATTTCTTGCCCATCCCTAGTTGCCCTTGAGAAGGTGGTGGTGAGCTGCCTTCTTGAACCACTGCAGTCCATGTGGTGTAGGTACACCCACAGTGCTGTTAGGGAGGGAGCTCCAGGATTTTGACTAAGTTACAGTGAAGGAATGGTGATATATTTCCAAGTCAAGATGGTGAGTGGCTTGGAGAACTTCCAGGTGATGGTGTTCACATGTACCCGCTAATTGAAAAATATAAGATTCCTCAAAGACTGAAGAAGGATAAATATTGGCAGCTGTTTCCCACAGCTGGAGATCCTGTACACCGGAAACATATTCTCAGGATCAGGGATTGACTATTTTGGACTGAGATGAGGAGAAATTTCTTCTCCCGGGGCGTTGTGACCCTTCTGAATTCTCCACTCCAGAGTGGAGAATGTGGATGCAAAGTCATTGAGTACATTCAAGGCTGAAATCAATAAGTATAAAGCAATCAAGAAATATGAGGTTCATATCGGAAAATGGAATTGAGTTTGAAGATTGTCTATCACCTCATTAAATGGCAGAACAGGCTTGTTCGCCAGTCCTGCTCCCTGTTCTTAGGTTTTTATGTTCTTATTCAATGAGATTATAGCTGATATGTGACCTAATTCCATGTACCCACCTTTCTCCCATGTCCCTTAATGCTTTTGGTTAACAAAAATGTATTTAAAATTAGCAATTGATCTATCATGAATCACTGTTTGTGGAAGAGAGTTCTAAACTTCTATCACTCTTTGTGTGTGGAAGTGTATTTCACTCCTGAAATGTCTGGTTCTAACTTTTAGGCTCTACCCCCTTGTCATAGGCTCCCTAACTAGATAAATTAGTTTCTTTCTGTCTACCCTATCTCTTTCCCTTTATATCTTGATAACTTTGATCAACTCACCCTTAGCCTTCTAAATTCTTTACTTGTAAGCTAACTCTTGCAGACCAGTTATCATTCTAGTAAATCTATGCCACACTCCCTCCAAGGCTAATACACCCTCCTAAGGTATGGTGGCCATAACCGCTCACAGTATTCCAGATGTGGTCTACCCAGAGATTTGTGTACGGTAATAGAAACATGGGTTTAACCTCCTTCTTTCTAGTCCACTAGATGTAAAGGCCAACATTCCATTTCTGATTAATTTCTATACCTGTTCATACTCACTGTACCTGAATGCCCTCACCACCTGCCTGCTGCCAGTTTCTTTGGGCCTCCGTTGTTTTCTATTTTTTTTCTATTCTTTTTACTTTTTACTATTTTACTATTCTTTTTACTATTCAGAAAGCTCTCCGTTCTATCCCTTTTAAGTCTAAAGTGGGTGATCTCCCATTTGCCTACGTTGAAATCCATTTGTCATAGTTTTGCTCAACAATTAAGTTCTTTGTAATTTTATGTTCCCGTTATGAACACAGATGAGAAAGAAACTGCTGAAACCCTTATTCTCTTCCCTGGCTGTCCATAATCAGGGTGGTTTTTGAAAAGGAAGCTGTATGTGTGCTTCTTAACCCCTGGGTGTATGGCCAATTCGAGTAACCAGCAACATGATTTTTGTGGGTTTAAATAAAGAAGAAAATTTATTTATGTGCTCACCCTGAAAGTCTAATGGGACAGCACTCACACTCTCACTCACTCTCACTCACTCTGACACACACACACTCACACTCACTCACTCTGACTCACACACACTCACTCACTCTGACACACACTCACTCTGACTCACTCATACACACACTCACTCACTCTGACACACTCACTCACTCTGACTCACTCATACACACACTCACTCACTCTGACACACTCACTCACTCTGACTCACTCATACACACACTCACTCACTCTGACTCTCACTCACTCTCTCACTCACATACACTCACTCACTCTGACTCACTCTGACTCACTCTCACTCACTCTGACACACACACACTCACACTCACTCACTCTGACTCACACACACTCACCCACTCTGACACACACTCACTCTGACTCACTCATACACACACTCACTCACTCTGACACACTCACTCACGCTGACTCACTCATACACACACTCATTCACTCTGACTCTCACTCACCCACTCTGACTCTCACTCACATACACTCACTCACTCTGGCTCACTCCCTCTGACTCACTCACTCACTCTGACTCTCACTCACTCACTCTGACACACTCACTCTGACTCACTCACTCTGACTCACTCGCTCTGACTCACTCACTCACTCTGACACACTCACACTCACACACACACACTCTGACTCATTCACCCTGACACACTCACTCTGACACACACTCATTCTGACACACTCACACACATACTCTGACTCATTCACTCTGACACACTCACTCTGACACACTCACAGTCACTCATTCTGACACACACACACACACACTCTGACTCACTCACTCACTCTGACACACACACTCACACACACACACTCACTCTGACTCATTCACTCTGACACACTCACTCTGACACACTCACTCTGACACACTCACACTCACTCATTCTGACACACTCATACACACACTCACACACACACACACACACTCACTCTGACACACTCACACACACACTCTGACTCACTCACTCTGACTCACTCACTCACACATGCACTCACTCTGACACACTCACTCTGACTCACTCATTCTGACACACACACACTCACCCACATACACACACACACACACACACTCACTCTGACATACACACACACACACACACACTCACTCTGACACACACACACTCACACACACACACACTCACTCTGACACACTCACTCTGACACACTCACTCACTCTGACACACTCACTCTGACACACTCACTCTGACTCATTCACTCTGATTCACTCACTCACTCTGACACACTCACTCTGACTCACTCACTCTGACTCACTCACTCACTCTGACACACTCACTCTGACACACTCACTCTGACACACTCACACTCACTCATTCTGACACACTCATACACACACTCACACACACACACACACACTCACTCTGACACACTCACACACACACTCTGACTCACTCACTCTGACTCACTCACTCACACATGCACTCACTCTGACACACTCACTCTGACTCACTCATTCTGACACACACACACTCACCCACATACGCACACACACACACACTCACTCTGACATACACACACACACACACTCACTCACTCTGACACACACACACTCACACACACACACACTCACTCTGACACACTCACTCTGACACACTCACTCACTCTGACACACTCACTCTGACACATTCACACACACACTCACTCTGACTCACTCACTCTGACTCACTCACTCACTCTGACTCTCACTCACTCACTCTGACACACTCACTCTGACTCACTCACTCTGACTCACTCGCTCTGACTCACTCACTCACTCTGACACACTCACACTCACACACACACACTCTGACTCATTCACCCTGACACACTCACTCTGACACACACTCATTCTGACACACTCACACACATACTCTGACTCATTCACTCTGACACACTCACTCTGACACACTCACAGTCACTCATTCTGACACACACACACACACACTCTGACTCACTCACTCACTCTGACACACACACTCACACACACACACTCACTCTGACTCATTCACTCTGACACGCTCACTCTGACACACTCACACTCACTCATTCTGACACACTCATACACACACTCACACACACTCACTCTGACACACTCACACACACACTCTGACTCACTCACTCTGACTCACTCACTCACACATGCACTCACTCTGACACACTCACTCTGACTCACTCATTCTGACACACACACACTCACCCACATACACACACACACACACACTCACTCTGACATACACACACACACACACTCACTCACTCTGACACACACACACTCACACACACACACACACTCACTCTGACACACTCACTCTGACACACTCACTCACTCTGACACACTCACTCTGACACATTCACACACACACTCACTCTGACTCACTCACTCTGACTCACTCACTCACTCTGACACACTCACTCTGACACACTCACTCTGACTCATTCACTCTGATTCACTCACTCACTCTGACACTCTCACACTCACACACACACACACGTACTCTGACTCATTCACTCTGACACACTCACTCACTCTGACACACTCACACTCACTCACTCTGACACACTCATACACACACTCACACAAACACACACACACACTCACTCACTCTGACACGCTCACACACACACTCTGACTCACTCATTCACACTCACACTCACTCTGACACACTCACTCTGACTCACTCACTCTGACTCACTCATTCACACTCACACTCACTCTGACACACTCACTCTGACTCACTCACTCTGACTCACTCACTCTGACACACACACACACACACATACACACACACACTCACTCACTCTGACACACACACTCACTCTGACTCACTCACTCTGACACATTCACACACACACACACACTCACTCTGACTCACTCACTCTGACTCACTCACTCTGACTCACTCACTCACTCACTCTGACACTCACTCACTCTGACATACTCACTCTGACTCACTCACTCACTCTGACACACTCACACACACACACACTCACTCTGACTCATTCACTCTGACACACTCACTCACTCTGACATACTCACTCTGACACACTCATACACACACTCACACAAACACACACACACTCTCACTCTGACACACACACACACACACACACTCACTCACTCTGACACACACACACACATACACACACACATACACACACACACATACACACACACACACACTCAAACACACACACACGCACACACACATACACATACACACACACACACACATACACACACACACATACACACACACACACACTCACACACACACACACACTCACTCACTCTGACACACACACACACACACACACATACACTCAAACACACTCAAACACACACACACACACACACACACACATACACACACACACACACTCAAACACACACACACACATACACATACACATACACACACACACAAAAACAGAAAATGCTGGAAGAACTCAGCAAGTCTGGCAGCATCTGTGGAGAGAGAAACAGAGTTAATGTTTCGAGTCCATATGACACTTCTTCGAAGAAGAATTATTCAGGTTTCCAGCATCGGCAGTGTTTTGTTTTTATCATAGGGGTATGTTAACGTTAGCAGAGGATTTTTCATCAGAGTGTCAGCATTTGCAGTGAGTCTCACAGACTGTACTAATATTTGCAGGGGAGCAGTCTTCAGTGATGATGTGCTCTGTGGAATATGCAGCTAGGACAATGCAGATACATATATCCAAACAAAAGCTTTAGATGCAATACTAAACAGCCAATCACATCTTTTTTAAGAAGGAAAGCCTCAAACGTCTGAGCTCAGCAGGGCATGAGCAGAACTATGGGACCGAGGAAATGAAAGGTAATGGAAAGGCTTCAATATGGTGCCAATTTGCATGCTCTGAAGAAGAGTCATATGGACTCTAAACATTAACTCAATTTCTTTCTCCACAGATCCTGGCAGGCCTGCTTAGCTTTTCCAGCATTTTCTGGGGGGTTTTTTTACCAATTTGCATGGAACTGATTGAGTTTAGCAACTGTAATGAGGCTTATTTCAGGTCCTTCAAAAGGTTGGAATACATTTCCATTACTGAGTTTAGTGCTTCCTACGCCAAGTGCTTGGACATAGGAAGGAAAGAACATATGAACAAGAGTAGACCATTCAGCCCCTCGAGTCTGTTGCACAATTCCTTTGGATCATAGATGATTTGGATCTTGACTCCATTTACCTGCTTCGGTTTCATAATCCCTAAAACCCTTGCACAACAGAAAGCTATCTTGCTTGGATAATTCAGCAGGCACGATCACAGGATATAAGGGTGTGCTCACAATGCATATCATTATTGAACATGCTCTAAAACATCACTATAAAAGAAAATTGTAAAATAATAGGAAAAGGAATTGTTTCAAGAGGATCCTGGGATAGCTCCAACTAAACAACTAGCACCAGCAGAGGCAAAACGGGCTGAGTGACCTCCTTTGGTGCTGCAAGTCTATGATATTATTAAGAAAGCATTGTCAGAACAGCTAAACTACAATGAACATGAGCATGAACTGAACAGGATGATATTTGGTTGCCAGCATCATTCAGTCTAGGATGATTAAAGACAGGTGTAAATCTGGCCAGATTGGTAATACACTAATAGCGTGCAACCTTTTGGAGTAACACAAGACAATCAAAGCGAAGTAACAGGGTGAAAAGGTGAAAGTCCTTTGGAAAGGCTAAAGGGCCACTTCTACCTGTTTGGAACCTCAGGGAAAAGGGGACAAAAGCTAAGAACGACACTAAAAAAGGACGGAAAAGATGAACGACAGAGAAACCCCGAACTCGATTGGGATGTGAGGAGGATAGTCCGGTTTTCCACTTCACACTCACTGCCTATAAACAAGAGCAAAATGCTGCGGATGCTGGAAATCTGAAATAAAAACAAAAAATGCTGAAAATATTCAGCAGGTCTGGCAGCAGCTGTGGAAAGAGAAACAGAGCTAACATTTCAGGTTGATGACCTGTTGTTGAACCCCACAGTCCAGCATCTCAGCATGTCTGCAAGGACATGGAAGCAGACTTAAACCCACAGGTGAGTGTTAGTTATGTCAATCCATGGGTGGATGTAAATTGCAGGTTCCTCTGTAGTAGACAGCACAGCTCTGCATCACCCCTCCCCTATCCCCCAACCATTTCATAATTTTAAAGGACCCCTGTCAGGTCACCTGTCCCCACCACCCCCGCGGCCCCCAGCCTTCTCTTTTGTAGAGAAAAGAGCCCCAGCCTGTTCAGTCTTTCATGATAGTTATAACTTCTCAGTCCTAGTATCATCCTTGTAAAAAACGTTTGCATCTTCTCCACTGCCTCTATATCGTATTTTTATAACATGGAGTCGAGAGTTGTATACAAAACTGCAAGTATGGTCTACCCAGGATTCTATACAAGTTTAACACGTCTTCCCTGCTTTTCAATTCTATCCCTCCAGCAATAAACTTAATTTTCTGTAACAGCTCAGAACCTAATAACCCTGGGAACTGATTATGTATGAGCATTGAAGGAATTTGTGCATAATTCGTGCTGAACTAAAAGCATACATGCTAAAACACTGAGACAATTGAGAAATGGCGTCCAATCACCTGTCCTTATATTAATATGAAATCTCTGCCTATGCCAGACTGAAGTTTCCTGCCATCGGTGGACCCCTGCCAAATTTCCCAGTCAGCCGCACGTTGATTGTAATGGAGAAGAGAATAAGGATCAGCCTGCCCATGAGCATGGAGCCAAACATTGATCCCATCCCAATTTTCTTGTGTTTTTGGGGCAATACTATCATTTCCTGGTAGACTCGTGTAATGGATCAGGGAGACCTTGCGGTACAACTGCTTTAAAATTCAGAATGGATATGTAGTGCCTGCTGTGAATGGTCCTGGTGATACTCATGATAATAAGATTCAAGTGGCTTGATAGACAGTTTTCACATCACATCAGCCAAAGCCATGTGTGTAACTTACACCTTATGCAATTTCTCAAAGTGCATGTGCTATAAATAATGGATAGCCACAGAAAAACATCACAGAACAACTGATATAATCTCTCAGGGCTGTGCAATCCTTGCCAAATATGATAGATCTATGAATAATTCAGAACTGTTACTGTTGCAATTGGCTGCTATTTTCTGTTAGTCTACGCAGGCTATAGTAAAAAAAAAAACTTCAAGCCACACAATATTCTCTTATCTACACTATATTAATCTTTTCATAAAGCAAATGGCAGACCAAATTATTATTTTTAAGCATGAAGTAGTGCTGAAAGGCATAAACAAATCACTGTTCTGATTGCAGTGCACCATGGACAAGCATATGAAAGAGAAGGGAACAGATGATTATGGTGGTAAATTTAGATGAGAGAAGATGAGAGGAGGCTCATGTGAAGCATAAACACCAGCATGGACTGGTTTGGCCAAATAGCCTGTTTCTGTGCTATATATTTTATATAATCCTATGTAAAGTGCTTAAAAAGTTGTGACCAACTTATGTTCTGTGGTCACCAGCTTTCATCAAAGTATGTAGTTCTGCCTTAAACTGACTTGGAATGAGAGGTTTGACAATGTTAATTCTTGAGTTTTATTTTCATTCTTTGCTGTTTAGATCTCCCACATCTTCTAAATTCAAACAGTGTTGATGTCAGTGGTGGCCAAGTTGGTACTATTAATAGAGTTGAACAGCAGACACTTCTTGGGTGTAAACGTTAAGTTTATTAACAAGGTACTCAGCAGCAACTACATATGTGCTTCCAACTCAAACTCTATCTCGACACAACTAACTACTAAGCTACGACTACTGACGACTGAGGTAGGCCACGTTACTGTCATATTGGGTACTAAAAATCATGTGATCTTTCTTAACAAGCATTCTTCTTAAAGGTACATTACACTAATTAAAACCATAATTACCACAAGTGTGATCCTGCATGTCCACCAATCACGTTGAACTAAATGCTAGGAGGTGCAATCAGAGCTCTACAGGTGATCCACCTGATTCACTGAGCTCTACATTTCCTACATTGCAACACTGACTACACAGTACTTCATTGGCTCTAAAGTGCTTTGGGTTGTCCCAAGGTTGTGAAAGTTAATATTGAAATTAAAGTTTTTCTTTCTTCCTTTTTTTCCTTCTTCTTCTTTGTAACTTTCCTGTGTCTCTCTCTCCGCTTCCTATGTCTCCCCAGATTCAATAGTTAAGACTTCACCATGCGGAAAACTGTGGGTGTCATACCATATCAAATTGGGAGGAGCTCTCCCTCACCTCCTGGCCCCATTAACCTTGCCTTTCCATCACTAGTACAAGTCAGAGCATTCATGGTGCATACATGATGGACCAATTCTATCTTAAAATGACAATCAGAGTCTTGTGTACATCATAGGATCGCAATTTGCGCACTAAATGCGCCTAGTGCCTTTGCCCTGTCTCAGGTAAAACCTGAAATGAATGGGTTTGAGGCAAGTTAAGTTCCTGTTTTAGAGTTTTAACTGAATAACTCTACACTACAGAGAAGGACAGAAATTATAAGTAATAAACACAGTTTACATCTTTAGTACAGGTTATAAATTCCAGGTCATTTCTGTGATAGCTGACAATAAAGCTAAGTGGCTGCAGCATCCCTGTTTGAAAAAATAGATGCACAGGGCGATTTCATGGTCTTTTTTTCTATGTTTTAGAAAATTAAATCATCCTTTTGCTTCACCATTTAAATTAAAAATGTATTAGCACCGCGGGGTTCCTTACCTCCCTCAGTCTTTTCCTATCTACAGGCCTTCAAAATTCAAAGTTAGCTTCCACTAACCATTATTTCTTGATGTAGGTCTTTTCCGTGTTTAACCTTCATGGTGTCCTCCACCAATTATTAAACCAAACACAAGGGTTTGAGAAATTGCAGATACCTGTCAAATGCCCAACGAAAAACAGATTGCCAAATTTAACGGCATTATAAAAATCAAGAGAGGGAATTTGTAGAAGCATTTAAAAATTATAATTAATACCGGACATGCAGAAACTAAAGGCCGCGTGCTCTATTATCATACAGTTACTTAAGACTTGATTCTGTAACCTTGCGTTTCGGGTGAGAAGCTGTGCTTGCAGAAAGCACAAGTGAGAAATAAGGCTACAAGAGTATAGCCTTGATTCTCTGACCTCTGTTCACTGTGAATGGAGATCCCTCACTTGGGAGAATGTAGGATCACAGAGTTACCCCAATAGAACATGTGTATCAAACTAGTCCATCTGCTATTTTAAGAGAGGCATAACTCATCTAAAATAAATGGGCTCACACATCTGCTAAAATAGCAGAGAGAGAGAAATTTGATCTGACTGCATTAAGTATTGATAAAATAATATTGCGCAGTATCATTTCAAAGCTGCGAGTTATGAAGTTAATCATCACTCAACCATTTATTTTTCCACAAATCATATGACTGTGCCATTTATTTTTACTACCAGCTGCGAGATTTAGTGGTTTTGGTTTGGAAAAAAAACGCAATGCTTTGTTCCTTGAGAGATGTTGAGTGGTGGCCAAAACCTGCAAAATATCAGAAAAAGTGGAAATACAAGGGCAAAATACTACGGACATTAGAAATCTGAAATAAAAACAAAAAAAATGCTGGTAATACTCAGCAGGTCTGGCAAATTCTGTGGAGCGAGTTAATGGTTTTAGCTCAATGGCTTTTTGTCAGAACCAGAAAAAACTAAAAGTGTAACAGATTTTAAGCAAGTAAAGACAGGCAGGGAAGATTGGCGGAGGGCGGGAAGTGAATTGAGCAGAGGAACGAACAAGAGGGAAGGGCTGTAATAGAGTGGAAAGGCAGGAGAGGTTAAATGATGAAAGGAATTACGATGTAAGGAAAATGGAGACGATAAACATCTCCTTTTCCAGTTCTTTTTCCAGGTCTGACAAAAGGTCATTGACCTGAAATATTGGGCGGAATTTTACACTGGCAGAATTTTACAGTCCTGCCAAAGTCAGTAGACTTGTGAACAGCTCGCCGTGTTTTGCAGGCCCAGCCCCTGCCACAATGGGACTTTAAAATTCCACCCATTCACTCTGTTTCTCATTCCGCAGATGCTGGCAGACCTGCTGAGTATATCCAGCATTTCCTGCTTTTATATCAGGAAAAGCATTCTTGTATTAGCATACTCAAAAGCTAGCTTTGTTTCCAGGTTAGCAGCACAGACAACTGGCTCAACAGAAATGACTTGGTGCAGACAGGAAGATGATTTGTGTAGAGAGAAGGTGGGAGAGATGCCTCAGGAAAATCATTTAAGTGAGACAATGGAAGAAAATGAGCTGAATTAAGACTGAGGAGGGTAACTGGTTGAGATAGTCTGCAGAAATGAGAAAAAAATGAAAATGATGATAAAGGCAATGGGAAGCAACAATCTCAGATCGTTCACTGAGGAGAGAATTTGAGATTTAACAAGAGAATCAAGAAGGGGAGTTGAGACAAGAAGATGGGCAACATCATGAAAATGGAGCAAAGTGTATTGAACATGAAGATGTTGAAACAACTGAGCAAGAAATCCAGAGCATCTGGTAAAAGGGTTTAGAAGCTCGGCTGCACCTTTTTGGATGTGAGTGTTGAATGAAGCAGCAGTGCACACTGAGAACTGATAAGGTGCTCGTAGAAAAATAAGCCATCGGAAACAAGATCCACCTAATCACCATATGCAGGATGGAAATGTACTGTGAACATATGAACTACAAAAACGCATAGGCCTGAATCTTCTGGTCAGCGTATGGGGGCGGGGCCAGCTCGCCAACGCATAAAATGAGGCGTGCGTCCCGATGTCACTGCACGACATTCCGATCTTCAGTTCAGTTCGGAGTCAGCTGCACACCTGCCGAACTGTCAAAGGCCTATTAAGGCCATTAAAAAAGCAATTATAACAATTAACAGGGCTGCCCATCCAACCTTAAGGTTGGGGGCAGGTGAAGAGACCAGGCGGCCTTCACACTTTTCGTGGATCCTCATCCACGGGTGGGATGAGGTTTCATGAAGGGCGTAGGGTGTGTAAGTTTAATAAAAATTCATTGACATGTCCCAGCTCATGTGACACTTTCACATGAGGTGACATGTCTGAATAATTTTCTTTTTCTTTATTTCAATGTTTCAAAATCCAAAGTAGTCTCCCTGGGGCAGCTCCGTGCCTTAGAGAGATTTTTGAGCTCTTTTGCATCCATGCGCGAAAGAGCCCAGGCCCCGACTCTCCCTCCGCCCCCCACCCCCGAACAGGGAACGCTCAGCACTCCCGGGTGGGTGTCACACACTGGGCAGGTCTCAACTGGCCCGCCCAAGTAAAATGGCAGCGCGCCCATCTGCACCCGCTCCCACCCAGCCTGCCTAACGGGGAGAATATTATCCCCGTGAGATTTTTGTATCTAGACTGTGGATTGATAGTAAAGTTAACTGTCATCAGTACAGGTAGCTGCACAACACAATCCTCGTCTCCTAGTCACCAGCAAATTACAATGTTTAAGAATTTTATGTGGGTGTCTCACAGCAGGTCCTAAAACTGAGAGCAGTGAAAAAGAAAGAGCAGTGAATGCATCTGAGGAGCAGAAGGAGGCGACAGAATTGTAACAAGTGAAATCTCATTATAATGTCCCCTCTTCCCTATAAAGCTGTTCAAACATATGTCTGGAATCCATAAACACCTTCCTTACTACAAAACATTTTTGTACTGAGGACATCAACTCCCCACTACTGTATTCAACACGCCCACTATTTCAATGGGGTGTTCAATGGTGCTGTTTTTTGTGATTTCTTCAGTCATTTTGGCTCTGTCAGTTCCCCAACACGGGCTCACTCCATCACCGGTCTACTAAGATCATTAAAACACGTTTCCATTTTGCTCACACGCTACCCTACGTTTTCACAGGCAATTGCATTTGATTCAATGTGTATGAATCTGCTCGATAGGATGTGTCACAAATCATCAGTCACAATCAAAATGTACAGATTCAGAAAAGTATTAGAATTTAGCCAATCTAACATTAATAACTATCGTGCACAGTCATTCCCTTTAAATGACAGCATGTAGCTTTCCGATAAGAAATCATATTTCCAAAAGTGATATTAAAGTTTGTTTACATATGTCACATTTTGTTTGCTGCTTTGCTTTCAAAAGTAATCAAACTTCCCCTGACAGCATAATAAGCAATAATATTAAGTTCGATGTGGTATTGCTAAGCCAAGTAGGTTAGAAGATCCCAAGTTTTGACTCCTGGTTTGACTCCTGAGTTAGTTGAGTTCAGCCATGGCAATTGGCGTTCTAGAGTGAGTCTCTCCTGCCAAGGAGCAGGAAGGATAATCCAAGGTTCTCCCTCATCATCTAACAAAGCTTTTGGAAACTAGGGCCAGAATTTTCCTCTGGCAAGTGCCCAACACACTCAAGCGTAAAATGACGCACAATGGTGTCAGAGGCGAGCTTCCCAGCGTCATCGCGCGGTATTTCGGTTGGCGGACGCGGGCAGGAGACAGCAGCGCACCCGCCTACGATGTAGCAGCCTAGTAAGGCCCTGAATCAACTAACTGATCGGAATTCTTCATGCCCCTGCTCATATGACAGAGTCACATGAGGGGAAGTGTTTCCGTTATTTTAAAACACTTTATTTTTATTGATAAAAATCTTCAGCTCCCTGAGGCTCAGGGAGCTTTAACTGCGCGCACCCACGTGCATGCGCAAACTACAGAGCTCCCACTCCTCCCACCACCACCCCCGGCAGCGCTGCGGTGTGTGTTTGGCGCTGACTGGCCATTAATTAAGCCAGCCAGCCAGCGTGAAATTGCAATTGCACGCAGAGGTCAGCTTCGTGGCCATTCCCGCCCAATGAGGACAAAATCCTGCCCTGGGTATGTATTTCCCTGATCAAATAGTCAGCCAGCACTCATTAGCCCTGATTAAGAATTGTTGACAACAGGGTCTTGAAATCATCCAAATATCCTTGTGCCCAGTTTCATGGCAAAGAAAACTGGCAACCTATGTTTCTTCCTTAACCGAGGTTTTCCACCCACAGTCGTTGACAGGGCCCTCAACCGTGTCTGGCCCATCTCCCACGCATCCGCCCTCACGCCTCCTCCTCCCTCCCAGAAACATGACAGGGTTCCCCTTGTCCTCACTTATCACCCCACCAGCCTCCGCATTCAAAGGATCATCCTCCGCCATTTCCGCCAACTCCAGCATGATGCCACCACCAAACACATCTTCCCTTCACCCCCCCTATCGGCATTCCGTAGGGATCGTTCCCTCTGGGACACCCTGGTCCACTCCTCCATCACCCCCTACTCCTCAACCCCCACCTATGGCACCACCCCATGCCCACGCAAAAGATGCAACACCTGCCCCTTCACTTCCTCTCTCCTCACCGTCCAAGGGCCCAAACACTCCTTTCAAGTGAAGCAGCATTTCACTTGCATTTCCACCAACTTAGTCTACTGCATTCGTTGCTCCAAATGCAGTCTCCTCTACATTGGAGAGACCAAACATAAACTGGGCGACCGCTTTGCAGAACACCTGCGGTCTGTCTGCAAGAATGACCCAAACCTCCATGTCGCTTGCCATTTTAACACTCCACCCTGCTCTCTTGCCCACATGCCTGCCCTTGGCCTGCTGCATTGTTCCAATGAAGCCCAACACAAACTGGAGGAACAGCACCTCATCTTCCGACTAGGCACTTTACAGCCTTCCGGACTGAATATTGAATTCAACAACTTTAAGTCCTGAACTCCCTCCTCCATCCCCACCCCCTTTCTGTTTCTTCCCCCTTCCTTTTGTTTTTTCCAATAAATTATATATTTTTCTTTTCCCACTTATTTCCATTATTTTTAAATATTTTTAAATCTTTTATGCTCCCCCCACCCCCACTAGAGCTATACCTTGAGTGCCCTACCATCCATTCTTAATTAGCACATTCGTTTAGATAATATCACCAACTTCAACACCTCTGTGTTCTTTTGTTCTTTTGTCTGTGACATCCTTTTGATTATCTGCTCCTATCACTGTTTGCTTGTCCTTACAACCACACCACCCCCCTCCACTTCTCTTCCCCCATCCAACCACCCCCCCCCCCAACTTTAAGCCAGCTTATATTTCACCCCTTCCTTGGATTCACCTAGTTCTGTCGAAGGGTCATGAGGACTCGAAACGTCAACTCTTTTCTTCTCCGCCAATGCTGCCAGACCTGCTGAGTTTTTCCAGGTAATTCTATTTTTGTTTGGATTTCCAGCATCCGCAGTTTTTTGTTTTTAACCTATGTTCATGGCCATTGCCAGCTTCATTATACATCGGTCTTTTGACAAAGGTCATTCCTCCCAAGTACCCAGCAGCCACCTTGACCTATGATTAATTTGACGACCCAGCCTACTTAAAGTTGAAAGTTTAAAGGTAAGATGCTGTAGTAAAAATTGATATTAAACTAAGATTATTCTCATTAAGACTGGCTTCCTGCATTTGTCTATTGCCATGAAAGATCCCATTAAATACATTAATTTCCACATGACTTTTCGACAGTGTTGCTGCTTGGTGCTGTCACTGAAGTCCCAGCAAACAATGTACTGGAGGCGGGACATCTGTTCGGGGTTTCTCTGGCATTCCACAATTTAGATGAGAAAGCTTGTTAGACCCTTCCAGCTGTAATGTTTCAGAACTAGCCGTGCCCCTAACCAAGCTGTTCCAATCCACCTACAATACTCACATCTAGCTGACAAAATAGGAAATTGCTCAGGTATGTTACATCCAAAAACAAAACCAGGAAGATACAAAATGGCCATTCACTGCCCTGTCAGTCTACTCCCAATCATCAGCAAGGTAATGGAAGATGTCGTCAACAGTGCCACTTACTCACCAATAACCTACCCACTGATGCTCAGATTTGGTTTCACCCAACCACCTGGCTCCAGACCTCATTGCAGCTTTGGTCCAAACATGGGCAGAAGAGTAGAGTTCCAGAGATGAGGTGAGAGTGACTGCCGCTGACATCAAGGTGGTGGCATAGTGATACTGTTACTGAACCAGTAATCCAGAGACCCAGGGTAATGCTCTGGGAACGCAGGTTCGAATCCCGCCACAGCAGATGGTGAAATTTGAATCCAATAAAAATTGGAATTAAAAGTCTGATGATGACCACGAAACCATTGCCAAAAAATCTGTCAGGTTCACTAATGCCCCTTCGGGAAGGAAATCTGCTGTCCTTATCTGGTCTGGCCTACATGTGACTCCAGACCCACAGCAATGTGGTTAACTCTTAAATGCCCTCTGAACAAGGGCAATTAGAGATGACAATAAATGCTGTGCTAGCCAATGATGCCCACGTCCCATGGCTGCAAAAAAATAAATAAATTGCCATCAAGAAGTCTCAGTAAAACTGAAATCAGTGAGAATGGGGGGAAAGCTCTCTGCAGGGAGTCAAATCCAATACAAAGGAAGGTAATGTGTTTGTTGAAGCCCAATCATCCCAGCCCCAGGACATCGCTAAATGGACATTCTCAGCGAATTTTCCTAGGCCCAACCAGCTTCAATTGCTTCCTCCGTCATAAGGTCCGAATTGGGAATGTTGCTGATGATTGCACAGTGTTCAGTACCATGCACAATGTCACAGATACTGAAGAACTTCAGTCCCATACGCAGCAAGACCCAGACACCTTCCTGGCTTGAGCTGATAATTCACAGGCAATATTTGTGCACACAAGTGCCAAGAAAACACCATCTCCAACCAAAGAGAATCTAATCACCTCACAACGACATTCAGTGGCATTTACCATCACTGAATCCCCTACCATCAACATTCTACGGGTTACCATTGACCAAAAGCTTAACTGAACCTGCCACACCAATAAGGCTGGGCATTCTGCAGGGAGTGACTCATCCCCTGGTTCCCAAATCTTTCCACCACCTACAAGACCCAAGTCAGGAATGCAATGGAATACTATCCATTTGCCTACATGAATGCAGCTCCAACAATATTCAAAAGCTTGACACCATCCAAGACAAAGCAGCCTGCTTGATCAGCACTCCATCCACCACCTTAACCATTCACTCCCTCCACCATCAGTGCACCATGTGTTCCATCCACAAGATGCATTGCAGTATCTCATTAAGGTTTCTTTAACAGCAAGGCCTCAATCTCTACTGCCTAGAAGGACAAGGGCAGCAGACGCATGGGAACATGAGCAGTTCCCCTCCAAGCCACACACCATCCTGACTTGGACCATAGATATTCCTTGACTGTTCCTGGGTGACAATCCTAGAACTCCCTGCCTTACAACACTGTGGATGGACGTGCACCACATGGACTTCAGGGGCTCAAGGGAAAGGCTCACCACCATCATCTGAAGGGGCAATTCGGGATCAGTAATATATTCTGACCTAGCCAGTGATGGCCACATCCCAGGAATTAATTAAAATGAATTAATCTATGGTAACTCTCTTGTGTGATTACTCTATGTTTGTCAGTTATGGTGTCTCCATTATTTTGTAGCATGTTTCACAAAGTTTGTGTCTCACAGTGCAATACATTTGTATGTGTTCTATATAAAACATGTGCCCTGTAACTTCTCCGCATGGGGAATATGTAGAACATGACAGAAGATTTGTGGTCTGCTGCACCCCCAAAATCTCAACAAGATTTTTGATCTCATGCCCGGACCCTTTGGACCTCATGCCCCACCCCTCATCCTCCGAGTCCTCTGATTTCCCTCTTCAAGCCCCTGATCACCCCCACGACTTTTCTGATATTCCCCCATCCCAAAGGCCCCCATCACTTCCCTCCCCCACACTAGGCATGGTATCAGGTGGAACCTTCCATTCTGGAGTAGAAGGTTGGTGGTGGCACAAGTTTTGGGCATTATTTCCACTCATGTGTGGGACGGCTTTTCTTGCATGATTACACAGTGGTCAGCTTATTAGACATGCATGAGCGAGGACTACAGCGATTCTTGCGGTGGGGGTGAGCAGGAAGTCATAGTCCCCACTGTGCACTCACGGGGTTGAAGGGCCGAGCACCATATTTAAAGGGAACCTGGATAGCCATCCAATCACTGCAAGCCAGGGGGATCAGTCTGGCTGTCATTCCAGAGAGTGAAACCTACTGCAGGGAGCAACATGTTGCAGAGCAGAAGCCTGGTCCCATGGTTCAGTGATTGGATAGGTTGGGGTTACTTTCCTTAGAACAAAGAGGGCTAAGAGGTCACTTATTGAGGTGTACAAAGTCATGAGGGGAACAGATGGAGTGGACAGGATAAAATTGTTTCCCTTGGTGGAGAAATCTAGAACCAGGGGACATGGATTCAAGATAAGTGGCAGAAGGTGTAGGGGGGACATGAGGAAGAACATTTTTACGCAGAGGGTAGTGGGTGTCTGGAATTCACTGCCCAAGTTGGGTGGTAGAGGCAGAAACTCTAAACTCTTTTAAAAAGTACCTGGATCTGCACCTTAAGTGCTGTAAGCTGCAGGGCTATGGGCCGGGTGCAGGAAGGTGGGATTAGAAAAGGCACTTGGGTGTCCTCGGGCTGGCATGGACAAGATGGGCCAAATGGCCTCCTTCTGTGCTGTAACTTTCTATGGTTCTGTGGTTCTATACTTCAAGGCTGGACATCCTCCAGCCAGCCCAGGAAAGGCAGGATGGTCCTTTTTCCCAGGCTTGGCAGCAAGAAGCCCTCCTGACTAGCCAAGGTGGCATGGATGGAGGTGGCAGCATGGGTTAGTGCCAGTGGGGCCCACAGAAGAACCTGGGTGCAGTGCAGGGAAAGAATAGATGATCTGTTCCACCCCACAAGGGTAAGTGGCATTTGGTGTTCACTGCAAGCTGGCACTCATTAGCGCAGTGAGCAATGTGGATGTGTGAGTGCAGAGGAATGTGTGGATGTGTGAGAACAAAGGAATGTGTGGATGTGTGAGAACAGAGGAATACCAGGCAGGAGTTAGGGCTGCAGATCTCAGCATCAGATGGGGAAAGTGGACTGAATGTGTGGGAAGTACTTCATGCTCTGCAAGGTGTACCTGCTACAGGACTCTGTGTGTGTGTGTGTGTGTGTGTGTGTGTGTGTGTGTGTGTGTGTGTGTGTGTGTGTGTGTGTGTATGTGTGTGTGTTCGACACTTATTAGGGTGGCTATAGGAATAGGCATAGGCATGCTCATTTACCAGTTATGGACCCTTTGAGATAACAGCCAATTCTTCTGATTGTCTGAAGGAGAAAAGAGTTCACAATCAGCATGAGAGAGAGCAGACTGAAGGAGGGGTCCCTGACCTCAGACTCCTCATTCTGGCTGAGGAAGAAGCTGAAGAACTGGCTCTGGGAGGACCGTGGCTGAGAGTGAGAGGCTGGCTTCTCCACACAGACCAGTGAAGGTGCCTCCTGTCTTGTGCTTAACCATGAATTAATTCTTTGTGTTCTCCATGGCACATTCCAGAAGAAGACTAAGAAAAAGAGGTCAAGAGACCCTACCCTCTGCTCCATGAGCACCTCCACCTCCACCTCCACCTCCACCTCCACCTCCGCCTCCACCTCCACCTCCACTTCCACCTCCGCCTCCGAGGATGATGACGCCAGACCCTCGGGGGAAGAATTGCCATGGCACCCGCCTGCACCCTCCACCAGCACAGGGACATTCACCTCAGTGGATGCATGTTCTAGATGATGCTCGGGGTCAGAACCAGCACAGCAAGCACATCACTGATACGTGCCCGCTGCTGACAGAGGGTGTGACAGCTGAGGCCTCTGAAACTCAGAGGACTGCTGGAGACCTGGCCCAGGCTGAGCTCCTGGCAGATGACCAGCCTCTGGGCTCAGCCATAAGTGACATGTTGACGATGCAGAGACAGGAAGGGGAACGCCAGGCAGAGATGCCAGAGACCATGTGCAGACTGGGCTGAAGGCCAGAGGTGTCCGTCCACGTTCTGTCTGCTGTCATGGATCTGGCAGGTGAGCACTTGGCTGCTCCCGGAAAAGGGTGGTAGCTACCCTGCAAACCCAAATTCAGCAGAACACACAGTGGCTGCCAGATGTGCGCTCAGACCTTAATTCCATCACACCGGGTATGGATGCAGTGCAGCAATGGCTAGACGAGAGGGTGATGAGGCACCTTGACCACTCTCCAGGAGCCCCTTTCTCCTCAAGGAGTCAGAAAGGTGCCATTGTGCATTGCCAAAGGAGGAGGAATGTCAACAAGGCCCCTGGGGGCTTCATCCCAGGACATTCCAAGCTGCTCCGCTTCCCCCTCTGCCAGTGACCCCATCACCTCCAGCAGTTCAGGTTGAGGAGGGACCCTCAGCAGGCTGGAGCCCTCTAGGCCTTGGACCCTCAGAGGACGTGCGTCAAGGTCATCACAGTCAGAAGGGTATAATGGTCAGCAGGTTGCTTCCACATCAGCTGTGCATGTCGGGGCTGCACCTAGGTGTTGTGATAGGAAAAGAAAGATTAAGGAATTATAAGGGTACAAAGGTGGCTCAGGTGTCTAGTCACTGTATATATGAAACACACTTGTGTTGTACTTTATTCATGTATGTTGTATTCTCATTATACTGCTACTTTGCCACAATGGTCGGGTGCAGTTAAGGGTGTTGCTTTTAATTCCCAATCAGGCTGGGATAATGCGGGCCTATGAATACACCATATATTGTGCCACATCATCAGAGGTGGCATCACCGACATATGTGGGATTGAACCATGGGCATCACTTGTTATGTTCCGGTTTGGAACACATCTGGCAACCCAGAGGTGGTGTTCACCCGATTATGGCCGCTCAAGGCTGCTGTCTGAGCAGCATCTGCAGCTGAGTTATTGCATGTCCTGCTGGCCTCCTGCTGTGAGTTGTGAGGAGGCCTCGCAAAGAGGCCTCAAGGCACAGTTACACAGTCTATGTGACTGGGCAATAAGATGGCAGACTGAAGGTCACTTGGAAAAATTTGAAATCATGCACTCTGGTAGTAACTACAGAGAAGCAGAGTCTTTCTTAAATGGCGAGAGATTGGGAAGTGCTGATATCCAAAGGAACCTGAGTGCCCTTGTTCATAAGCTGAATGCTAACATGCAGGTCCAGCGAGCAATTCGGAAGGCAACTGGGAGGTTGGCCTTGATTGCACATGGAATTGAGTGCAGGAGTAAATCTTGGTGAAGCTGGTAAGAACCTTGGTGTGACCACACCTGGAGTATTGTGTATACTGTTGGTCTCATTACCTAAGGAAGGATATACTTCCCATAGAGAGCTTGCAACCAATGTTCCAGAGACTGATTCCAGGCTTGGCTGGAATGTCCCATGAGGACAGACTGAGCAGACTGGGCCTGTATTATCTGTAGTTTAGAATAATGAGAGACAATCTCAATGAAGCATACAGAACTCTAAGAGGCCTCTACAGGGTAGATACAGGAAGGATGTTTCCCATGGCTGGGTGTTGTAGAACCAGGGGATGCAGTCCTTGAATAAGAGGCAGGACTTTTGGGACTGCAAGATGAGAAGGAGTTCCGTCACTCAGAGGGTGGTGAGTCTTTGGAATTCTCTACCTCAGAGAGCCTTGGAGGCACAGCCATTGTCCCACACAAACTTTGATAGATATGGACTTATTAAAGATATCAGGGGATATGTGGATAATGAGGAGAAATGGTGTTGAAGAGAAGGTCAGCCATGACCCAAGTGAATGGCGGAGCAGGCTTGAGCGGCTGAATGGCCGACTCATGCTCCTATTTTCCATGTTCCTATGTCACTATGTGCACCTGTACAAGGCATTGTCTCTGTCTGTGGCGTGCATCAGGGAGACATGAGTGTTTCCTTGTCGAGTTCAGAGTGCATGTGGCTTCCAGTGCAGCATATGGGCTGCTAGAGACAAGGGCCGCAACTTTTATCCCTTCCTGGTGCCAGATGTGGTGGAAGTATGCAGCGTTATACAGGTACTGTTATGCATACCTGGCACCATAGGGATGTGTTTCATCTCAGATTTGTGCATGCAAAGGAGCACCATGCCAGCAGAGGTAATGTGAAACAGTACAATTTATTTCAGCCAGAAAACAAGGTCAATTTCTGCTCCAAATATGGAGCCCAACCTCCCAGCCAGCAGATGATTTAAAACAACAGCATAAAAGAAACGTATTGGAAGCTCACTCGGCATGGAATCTGGCGAGTAGAATTGTCACAGGCCTGTCTGCTGCGTTGCACCATTCCCATGTCTTCTGCCTGTGCATCTGCAACAGCATCCTGGCCCTCATCTATCCCCTTCCCTTTCCTCATCATCGGAGGAGACATCTCGGTGTTCCATCTCTCCCTCTGCGAAGACATCCCCCCATTTTGTTGAGCGAGGTT
Organism: Carcharodon carcharias; assembly: GCF_017639515.1. NCBI lineage: Eukaryota > Metazoa > Chordata > Chondrichthyes > Lamniformes > Lamnidae > Carcharodon > Carcharodon carcharias. The sequence goes on from NC_054476.1 coordinate 168,081,580, forward strand.
ATGCAGGATGGAGCACACCACAATGATCTTGGACACTCTCTGTGGGGAATACTAAAGTGCCCACCTGAGCGGAACCTCATTTCCAACAGGCTTATCATCTACTCAGTGGTGGTTCTTGTTGAGGAAAGGGCAGCATTGTACCTCTCCTTGGCAGCACTTTGTGGGTTCCAAACCAGGTCTTCTGTGGGCATCCCTTGTCTTCAACGAGCCAGCCTTGCAATTGACGAGGTGGACCAAAGATTTGTGGCAGAATTTGGTGAGTATTTATGCATCGTGGGTGTTCGCTGGGTAGCACACACAAACTTGAAGGATTTGTTTAGTGTGATCAGATACCAGCTGAATATGTAGTGAGTGAAAACCTTTCCTATTAATGAATGCCATGGGCTGATCCCAGGGACCTTGCAATGTCACATGTGCAGTTAATTTCCCCTTCACTTGTGGGAATCTTCCAATTGCAGCAAATCCCATTGTTCTGGTTGCCTGGCTCTCGAGACCCAAAAGGAATTTCACAAAATCATGTGCTCTGCTGAAGAGGGCATTTGTCACCTGCCAGATGCACTTGAGCATTGTAGAATGGGATATCCACATAGAGCCCTTGAAGGGGCCAAGAAGTTCAATGTTGCTATTACCTTCAATGCCACCAGCTTGGGGTTGCCTCCCAGTCTTTGTGAGCACAGGACTTTGTTGAGCACCTTTGACATTGCCTCTCTGTCAAGTAGATATAATAATTTTCATAATGTTATTGGAATTTATTGTAAAACAGAATAATAGTGGGATATGTCGGTCTGTGTCTGTGTCTGTGTGTGTGTGTGTGTGTGTCTGTGTCTGTGTGTGTGTCTGTGTGTGTGTGTATGTGTGTGTCTGTATTTTTGTGTGTGTGTATATGTGTGTGTGTGTGTGTGTGAGAGTTAATTGAATTAGAGGCAGCTACTCTGAGTGCTTTGATCTAAGAAGAGAAGGTAGGTTTGAAATGTTAATTAGATAAACATGGGGGAGTTTAGAAACATAGATGTCAGGGGAACATTTGGCATTTTGAAATAAACCAGGCTAGATTGTTTTTAAAGGAGGGGTGAAATGTGTTACGCAGCCAGGTGAAGTTTAGAAGCATAATGCTTATTTTTCCCAAAGATTACTGGTAAAGCTTAGTGCTATGAAAGGGTTTTATTATCAGGGAGATAAAGTCCAAAGACATAGTGAAACAATGGGTATTTGCATTCAAAGAAAAGATATGTATAAAGAAGGAGAAAGGGCTGTGTGTAAGGGAAGGCATTTTTAAGATCTTACAAGTATGAAATGCCTTCAGCATCTATGCCTCAAGCTGCTGTCTTCAAAGGACTGAAGTTAAGAAAACTCACTTGGAAGTCAGTTTGTTCAGGGTAAGCGTGTTTCTTTGTCTGGGTCTTTAAAAATCTATGGGGAGAATTTTCTCCCCATCGCGCAGGCTGGGTGGGAGTGGGCATGGGCACCGCCATTTTACTCTCAGTGCTCCCTGTGGGGGCGAGGGGAGGAGGGAGAGTCGGGGCCTGCGCTGTTTCGCGCATGCAAGCAAAAGAGTGCAGAGCTCTCCCTGAGGCACGGTGCTGCCCCAGGGAGATTCATTTCATTGTGAAAACCTGAAAAGAAGATTTGAAAAAACTAATCGGAAATGTCCCCTCACGTGACAGTGTCACATGAGCTGGGACATGTCAATGAATTTTATTAAAATTTTTTTATTAAAGTTATAAAACCTTCATGAAATCTCAGCCCGCCCGTGGATGAGGTTCCATGTAAAATGTGAAGGCCGCCTGGGCTCTTCACCTGCCCGACAACCTTAAGGTTGGACGGGCAGCCCCGAGAAGCAGTTTAGTTAGTTAATGAATGGCCTTAATAGGCCTTTGACAGTTCGGCGGGCGCACAGCCGACTATGCTGAGACATCACCGCGCGTCATTTTAGATGTCGGCGAGCAGGGCCCACCCCCACACACCCACCAGAAGATTCAGGCCTAGGGGGTCTTACTGTTGCCTTAAGGAAAGTGTAACTGGGAGTTAGATTGAGTAGGGGATTTAGAAGTTATCATAGTAGTAATTTGTAGATCTATATATGTATTTAAAATCATTTATCTTATTAATAAATGTTTAATCTAGTTTTATAAAACCTTCCTCCACTCCGAAGGGTTGCACTTTCAGAATGACTGTGTTTTCATTTAAAAAATGCTGTGTGTCACATTGAAACTCTACCCCTTACCCTTGAGCCTATAACCATCACCTTCCACATGCCCTTCTTTCCCCTCTGAGCTGACACCCATTACCATCCCCCTCCACCCCCGATCCTGACCCTTTCAGTTATCTGCGCCATCTGCTTTGTCCGTTTCCATGACACCCCCATGAGGGCATCCGCTACCTAACCATGACCCTGGACTTAGCACCCTATGCATCCCACTCCCCCTTCTTACTCTGACTGTTCCCTCTGCTGCCCAGTGCCTTCAGTCCAACTCCCAGGATCGTACCGTAGACAGCACTAACCCCAGCCTTTAGTATCATCTCATTCTGCCAAAATCCCTGCCCTGAAATCCACCCCACACCCATTGACAGGATCCCACACCCAACATGCAAGACCCTTCCCTCCCTCCCACATCCCTACGCCCTCACCTTCCCTCCCTGGCTCCATCTCTGCCCAGACTGCCTGCCTCTCTCTCTGCCTCCCTGCCCTGTGCCGCTTAGACTGCCGCCACCCATTGAACAATGTTCCCCAAAGAGGAAAAAAATAGTGTCTACTGACTCCAACTCCAGCAAGTTGACTAACCTCGCCTGCTTTTCTGCAGTTGTAAATCTGAAAGTATGTATTTCTTGCTTGCGGATAACTTAATTGGGAGGGGGAACTTAATTCTAGTGAGCTGGCCTTTTAATGAGCATGTAACTGCATGCAAACCATTTTCCCGATACCTGGCATTAGGAAGCTCAACCCGCCTTTAAAGTTCCAAGAACTTAATTGCACAAGTTCATCCATAGAACCATAGAACACTACAGCACAGAAAACAGGCCATTCGGCCCTTCTAGTCTGTGCCGAAATATTATTCCACTAGTCCCATTGACCTGCACCCAGTCCATAACCCTCTAGATCTCTCCCATCCATGTGTCTATCCAATTTATTCTTAAAACTTAAGAGTGAGCCCGCATTTACTATGTCAGATGGCAGCTCGTTCCACACTCTCACCACTCTCTGAGTGAAGAAGTTCCCCCTAATGTTCCCCCTAAACCTTTCCCCTTTCACCCTAAAGCCATGTCCTCTCGTGTTTATCTCTCCTAATCTAAGTGGAAAGAGCCTACTCGCATTTACTCTGTCTATACCCCTCATAATTTTGTAAACTTCTATCAAATTTCCCCTCATCCTTCAATGCTCCAAGGAATAAAGTCCTAACCTGTTTAATCTTTCCCTGTAACTCAACTGCTTAAGACCCGGCAACGTCCTAGTAAATCTTCTCTGAATCTTTCAATCTTACTGATATCCTTCCTGTAGTTAGGCGACCAGAACTGCGCACAATACTCCAAAGTTGGCCTCACCAATGTCTTATACAACCTCACCATAACATCCCACCCTCAGGAAACTGATTTTTGGCCTCCTACTCAATTAGGTTCCCCACTCTGCTTCACCCTCCCGGCGCAAGATTCCGCCCTGCAGACCAGCGACAGAGACCAGCAGTGAAGCATAGAGTTTAAAACTCAAGTAGGTTCACTTCTGACCACAGTGAAAGATCAACTGCACGTCACACTGAAAGAAAACTACAAATGTCTTGTCAACTGACAAATGTCCTGGCAAAAAAATATTCCTCCAATCGTGATATCTACCCTATTGCTGTCAGAGGAAGTTTTGGCCATGTGTCGAAAGGGAGGAATCCCATATGGAATATTCCAATTGCCCATTATCATCTTGTGACAATTGCTCCTGCGTCTATCAGAATGCAATTTTGGGGTTAAATCACCAGATTCACAGCAGGAACTTCGAAAATAACCTTGCACAATAACATTTGATCATTTGTCACCCACCATGGCAGGTAGGGCAGAGGGCAGACACTGACAGATGTTCTTGGGGACGCCCCGGAGGTAAGTGAGCAGATGTGATATTACCCTCTGCCCTCGAGCTGTATGAGAAAGGATAAAGTGAAATGAATGAGAGTGCACTTGACATTGGCTGACGGGAGTACAGTCACACAGCAGTGGAGCAGTTGTATCAAAGCCAGTGTACTTGCTCTCTCTTCCTGAAAGAGTGTTTCAACATCTAGCAATTGACCAGTTAATATTTGAATATAGCTATAAAGACCGTTTTACTATTACTTTGTGTGGTGCAGTGTGCTATTTTATTAGTTCCGCTAGTGTCTTTTTCTCCATTTAATATATCTTTGATATATCATAAACAAAACACAGATTATAACGGTGAAACTGCTGCAGAGATATACCGTTGTGTGTTAAGAATCACCATCTTTGTAGGCTCTGGGTTTTATTTGTAGAAGGGAGCTTATTGACACTTAAGATTACCTGTCGTAATTTGAGTTTTCAGGCAAGATTTTGCCAAAATCATTGAGAGCCCAATATTGGGATCATTCCCAAATCCCTACCCTGCTCGGGGTTGTTGAACAACGCCTGGTTGAATTTGTGGGAGGTAACCAGTCAGTGGCTCCCCTGTGTGATATCTGGCCAATTAGTGACAGATAGCAAGCAGGCAGGACCTGGGTGTGCCAGATCCCTTTTAAAGGGCACCCATCTATCATCAATCTGCCTGAAACCAGACACTCTCATCACTGAGGGTGCAAGAAGCTGTGGCATCCTGTCATGGAAGGGCGGCCCCATGATTCAGCCATGCCTCCCTGGAGGCGCTGATAGAGGCAGTGAGGGCCCAGAGGGACATCTCACCCCTGGAGAGTGGCAGGAGGAAGCCAGCCAGACAACCTAAGCATATAAGGTCGGAGGTTGCTTGAGAAGTCAGCATCTGCAGCGTAATGAGAATGACAGTGCAGGAAACACTTCAATGACCTTCGGAGGCCTGCAAGCTGAACAAAATGCAAAACCAAGCTGGCAGCTGTGAAGGAATTAAAAGAACTGCTCATCCCTGAGCAAGAGGCTCTCAAGGCAGAGAGGGGAAGACAGAGGAGATACTTGCCCAGTTCTACTCCTCAAATGAGGGAAGGGCTCACATCAATGTATCTTTTGGGGGATAGTCAAATAAATTTATGAACAATGCCAGGATCAGAACATCTGAGCATGCATCATAATGGTCAGATGGAAAGTTTCATTACTGTTAAACTCTTTACCCTCACCTTGCAGAAGAAAAGAGCACACAACGCCCATGGGAGGAGTCATGATGGGGATGGAGTGGCTCACCTGACAGCATTGATGTGGAGGAGGAGGCCCTTAACATTGGCAGGGTGACCACAGGGCAAGCAGTTGCTGAAGGTGAGATAATTGACTGACAGGGAAATGATAAAAAGTCCTTGACCTGTCCATGCAAGCACCTTGGACCAGCTTCCTCATTGGAGCAGTCACATCCAGTGGAGTTCATTGGTTGGGCTGCCAGGTATCTAATAAGGCAGCTGCAGAAAGAGAGGAGGATAACTCATTCTTTCTCCACCACAAGGCCAATACCAGAAGAGCATCAGTAGCCAATTGCGGTATCCATAGCAATGTGAGAGGAAGTGATACAGTCTGAAGATCCACTGTCACAGGAGTTAAGTGCACTCTCTCTTAGCAGGAAGTGTCCCAGGACCTTATATGATATTGAGAGCAGAGTGATGGGATGGTAGCTTTGTAGGTTGTCGAGTTGTTTCCCCGGTTTGGCAGTGGTTGCTCTCTTGGATTGGTGCCAGATCTTTGGGAGGGTGCCCGTGCTGTTAAACAGCTTTGTTAATCACTTCCTTCCCTGCGACCTGATGTTCTTCAGGAGTTCTGGTTAAATCCCATCAATTCCTTCTGCTTTGCCTGACCTGATTGTCATCAACTTCACTATGTGCCTCAGGCAAACGAGCACATGAGCTTCTCCCTTGAAAAAGTGGCCATCCTCAGGGAGAATCATATGAGGCAGTCCACCGAATGGATGCAGGGGCCGTGGACCAGCATGAAGAAAGAATATGATGGATTCTGCAGCATTGACTGGTCCGTTGCACTGATGGTACGAGTATGCATGGACAGGTGTCCGGGTACGCTTGTGCTCCTGGCTAGTGTGGACGTGTAGCTGGACCTTAGAGGGCTGAGGAAGGAAGGGATGATGTGGATGATGCCACTGCTCAAGGGGCCCTATCCTCTGCCCCTCTGATCGAGGCACACATGATGTTTCAAGCCCCCATGACCAAGGCTCCCCCTGTACATGTGCAACTGGCACAGATGTCATGATGGCTTCATGGGCACCGTGACCATGAAGACAGATGCTAGTAACATCACAGCCTCTGGGACCCACTCTCAAACAGCCAACCTCCACACCTGCTTCAGCCACAGTGAAGACCTACGTGAGAACTCTTGTAAGAAAAGCAGTGCTGGCTTCGCATTGGCTTTCACTTGGGTACAGCTCATTAAGCCCTTGTTCAATGCACTAATGAAATGAATTGGGCTTAATCCCTTCCATGTGCCCGGTCATTCTTATTATGTAATTGGCAGCTGTTCATAATGTCCTGTCTGTGTCACATCTCTGCCAGTGACGTTATGAGACCACTGCAGACATGGTGTGTAACAAATGCTGAACCCAGGAGAAGTGTGGTTATTGTTGGACCTATTGTTAGAGGTTGAAAATTATGAAATTCATGTCAACTGCCTAGATTATGCGCATCCATTGTAGGATCTGCCATGCTCAGGGAAAGCCTGGATCGTGACACCCCAGATTTCCCTGCCACCCTGGTCAATGTGTTACCAGCTCAGAGCAAGCTCTGGATGGCCCAGCATAGCCTGCTGGTACCCATCAACTTCCTCCTCCTCCAACGAGGCAGATTGCTCTTCCACATGCTCCTCCTCCGGTTCACTCACCTCTGTTTGGCCATGTTATTCAGAGCACGGTAGATCACAACAAGGTGGTGAGCCCTTAAATGGCCATGCTGGAGGGTGCCCCACCAACCAGTCAAGGCATTGGAACCCCACATCTTCAGGAGGCTGATGGCCTGGTCAACGGTGACCCTTGTGATGAGATAGCAGCGGATGTATCTCTTCTGTGTCCCCATTATGGGGTTGTCCACCAGGAGCCATCCACAGGGGCTGTCTGGTGCCATGACAGTTGTGGTACCTGCAATGGCCTAAGAAGGATAACAATTGCCAGGAAACCCTGCACATGCCTGAAGTAAACACTTGCAATGGTCACACACTAACTAAAGGTTTGATGTGTGGAAACCCTTACTGCTATTGAATGCTCCAGTCTGAGATGAGTGCAGTCGATCACACCCTACACCAGAGACAATCCTGTTATTGAAGTAAACAGCCCTTTGTGGCTGACTGACCATATCCGGGGCGAAAATAACGAAGTTTGCTACCCTCTCAAACAGTACGTCCATAGCCTGAGTTTTGCTGCTGTGGGCAGCCAATTGTGAGCTTCCACACAGACCTAATGCTGACCTCTGAAACAGGACAAACACTAGAGAACGCAAGACCACTGGCAGAGCGTGTCCCCACACCTTAAGGCCTAAGACTTTCCTCCAGGAAGGTGCATTGATCAGCCACCAACTGTCTCTTTAGGCCCCAGCTGTCAGCGACACAGCTACTTAGACATTCTCATGAAGGTGAGGCACACCAATGCTGTGGCTATCAGCTTCTTGCCTTCCCCCAGCACACATGTATCCTTTTGCCCCAGCAGGCTGCCTGTTTTGCTGAAGATGCTGCTCCTCATCACTGCTCCAGGCCACCTCTGCATAGGCCCCATGTCCTGACACAGCCTCAGTCACAAAGCACCCCGGATGCAGAAATTACTTGGCGCCTTATCATGGCCAAGATTGACCACAATTCCAATGCCCAGCCCCCTCCCTCCCCACCCCCCTACTCCTTTTTCAGGGCTCCCAGAGAACTCTATCTCTGCAGTGGAAAGCTTGTAACAATCCATTACTTCTTCCTTTCATTTTCTCCTTTTTAAACAAAGTGTTGAATGTGGCCGCCGCTAACTTCAATGGCCTCCCGTTGTGCAGTCATCTCTTCTGCTTGTATGAGGTTCTGACTGTGGGGCCATGTGCCATTAACAGCATTTCACATGTTCCAAATTACCCCTCATTTGGTTGCATAATGATCTAAATTTACTGCCCGCTGCTTCCCGCTGTCCTCTCCAAGATGTTGCCTCCGGAAAGATCCTATGGAGGTGGTGACAAGTTGGGAAACCAGCACACCTCTTCAGTTCATTCTGAGGTATGCAAGTTCATTAATAGATTAATAACACTGTCCACTGTCGTTATGCCAACAGCCCTAGAAAGTCCATGTCTGATTCTTGGTCTGCACTGAGTTAGATGAACTCAACCGATAATACTAGGAATGCAATAACTGACCTCAATACACTTCAGATGGGGAAGGAAAAATCGCCTAAGGTTACTACTCTGGATCACTATCCCAGAATCCAGCTTGAAACTGTACCTGTGCAGGTATTGGATCCAGCTAGACTGTGACACACCTGATAAAATGTAATGACGGGACTTACATGTGAAAAATAGACCACTGGAAAATGCCTGGTGCTCATGAAATTGAGGCCCAGCAAGAAATCAATAGCAAGAGAAAGGAGGGAGAAAAAGAAGGGGTTTGTACAATAGGGTTGACAGGGGATGGACTGCCCTAACAAAATAAGTGATTAAAACAGACGCAACGATAATCATTTTCATTTTATTTATCAATGTCATGAAGATATATTAATGTATTTAATGCTTTTAGAAATTATTTTTAAATTGGAATTGTAGTAGGGTCTGTGTCTATATGTGTGTCTATGTGTGTGCCTTAATTGGATTAAAGCCAGCTAATCTGGGTGCTTTGATGTACAGTGGTTTGAGATGTTAGATAAACACAAGGAGAAGAAGGTAAAGTGTAAATTTGCATTTGTTGAATAAACCATTCAAAAGAATGAGTAAAATCTTGCACCTAGCTGGGTGACACCAAGCAATGTGTTTAAATTACCAATATAATTGGTGGAATGAAAAGATTATTGTTAGGAGAGGTAAAATTTAAAAACCTAGTAATACAATGGAAAATTTACATGCAAAGGGAAAGCTAGGTACAAACAGAAAGGAGCTTGTGCGTGTAAGTCAGAGGCATTTAAGATCTAAGCAGCCTGTAAGCTGACAACTGTGTCTGCAAAAGAAACAAATTGAAAGGAACCACATTTTGAATTTGTGAGGTCAAATGTGCTTTACCTGGTGTCTGTTTAAAGTCTATGGATTATTATTGCCTTGGTGAAGATTTACCTGGGAGTGATTAATTTGGGAATAGGTTTAAAAATTATTATGGTAGTAATTTGTAGACATGTGTATATGTTTAATTTGTTGTTAAATTAATACATTTTTAATTTAGGTTTATATAAAGGACCTTTTGAGGCTCAGTGGTCTTATTCCTGGATTCAGAGCTACATCTCAAACATACAAATTGAAAATATAGGTTATGACAGTTGTTCAAGATTCCCTCTGGGATTTAAACAACTCAGCCTTTACCAACTGCTGTGTTTCATAGCACCAATGACTTAGATGAAGGAACAGAGAGCCATATATCAAGTTTGCTGAGATGCCAAGTTAGATGGTACAATAAACAGTGCGGATGGGAGCATAAAGTTGAAAAAGGACAGTTTTATCTTATTTATTCGTTCATGGGATGTGAGCATCAATGACAAGGCAAGCTTTCATTGCACACTCCTAACTGCTCTTAAGAAGGTGGTGGTAAATGTTGCAGTCGATGCACTGTAGGTACACCCACTATGGTGTCACAGGTAGGGAGTTCCAGGATTTTGGCCCAGCCAATTTGAAGGAATAATAGTGAATAATAGGAACTATAGTGATATAGGATGGAAATGATTTGGTGGGGAACTTGCAGTTGGTGGTGTTCTTATGCATCTGCTGAGCTTGTTTTTCTGTATGGTAGAGGTTTCAGGGTTGGATGGTAGTTTCAAAGAAGCCTTGGCGAGTTGCTGCAATGCATCTTGTAGATTGCACACACTGTTGCCATAGTGCACCAGTGGTAGAGGGAGTGAATGTTTGTGCTGGTAGATGGGGTGCCAATCAAGCAGGCTGCTAATTGTCCTGATGGCGTCAAACTGCTTAAGTGTTATTCAAGCTGCACTCATCCAGCTAAGTGGAGAGTTTCCATCACACCCCTGTCTGAGGCCTTGTAGATGGTGGAGGACAGGCACTAGGGACTTAGGAGGCGAGTTACTCGCTGCAGAATTCCCAGCCTCTGGCCTGGTCCTGTAGCCAAAGTATTTATGTAGCTGATCCAGTTCAGCTTCTGGTCAAACATGACCTCCAGGGTGTTTATTAAGGGATATGGAATCAAGTCAGATAGATGGAGCTGAGAGTCACACAGCACTTTTGGATTCCATTATCTTTAATATACTAATAAACTCTTCCAACAAGTTTACATACATTTTAGAAATTAAGTAAGCTTTTGAACTGTGGAAAAGCAGTTAACTGTTGTGCTAAGGTTTAGGACTATCTGGTCATCTGGTGAAGGGATCTCTGAGCTTTCAAAAGCCTGTGTCAGTCGAAATTGTGTGATGCATGTTAGCTAACCTAATGAAAGGGATCCTATTCATCCTTCTCAATGTTTATTCTGCTATACTCAACAGTGATTCCCTACTGAATCCCACTATTTTTCAATGTTCTCTCTTTTTCGTGACTATTTCTGGGATATGGTTTCAACAAAGACATCAACAGCCTACCAAGCTTTGCCTAAACAGCCACTCTTCACATTTTCCATGCTGCATTTCTCAACTAAATAACAACCGGGGAACTTTCTTTGAGTACAGCATAACCAAATTCCAAACTGCATGCTAAGATTCTTGGGATGGTGCTCCCATTTTATATTTTCAACCAAGGTTTCTTTAGAGAAACACTTCTAATTCAAGATCTGCTTCCTGAGGTAAACCCAGTGAGAATTTGGCTACAAGAGCGGGTTGAGTAAAAGTATCCCCAGGGTACGTGATAATGGGTACAGGAATAAAATCTGTTACCTCTCCGATCTGTTCCCCTCCACGCACACCAATGTTGCCAAAATATTAATATTCAGACATTGGCTCCACTGAGTTTATTTGTGCTTTCAGAGCTCTGCCAGCATCGAGTCTGCCTGAGGAGCACAGGTGCAGCTTCCATGACAGAGTGGTTTTATTTCTGCTGTGTGGATATTACACTAGACAATTGTAATGCTGTGGTCTTGCCCCAGTAATGTTAATGATATGATATATCAAAATACTACAGCTAAGATAAACCCTGCCTATAAGCAGACCTTTGAACTTTTGATCCTGTGAATTAGCAAATCAAAAACACTCAAGTGCATTCCTTGCCCATGCCTGAATTTAATGCTAGGGACTCTCCCACTACCGTTAAAATTCTGGGCCTGAATTTTACACTGTGGGGGCTGGCACACGATACCCCTGATGTGCCGTGAAATAGATTGTGATGACATCGGGAGGGATTCCGGGGAAAGTCGGCAGCCCACCCAATATCAATTAAAGGGGAAATTGGACTAGAGGCAATGAGCAGCAATTTTAAGCAGCCCACGAGGTTTAACGGTCGGTGCAAGGGGTTACCCTGGCAGGCAGGGACCTCACAATGAGCACTTCCTCAATCCTGGGCAGGATATAAGGCTGCACATGGAGTATGGAGGTAGGAGTTTTTTTTTCTTAAGTTTTGACTTTATGGATTGTTGCCTGAACCATTGTCCATTTTTGGGGGGGGAGGTCAGGAGGCTTCTGTCTCTAAAGAGCCACTAACAGACTGGCCACAACATCAATCAGTCTGCACATAAGCAATCCAATTACTTATGGGGATTGTTCTGTCAGGTGGAGCTCTTCCTCAGATGAAGAGGAGGAAGAAGGAGGGAGAGAAGACCAGCTGGCCAGACACAGCATCATGCATCTGCCTACAAGAGCAAGCAGCACACCCTGAAGGGGCTGAAGGCCAACGAGGCTTGCATAGGAGAAGGGGCTAGTGGAGGCATCATTACCCTGCAAGCAGGGTGTACCAAATGAGATGCAACTCCCAGGACGTGACACAGATGTGCATTGCAGGAGGATCTGCATCTCAAGGGAGACAGTAACTTCCATCAGCGAGGGATGAAGGACACTGATAAGATGCTTTTGGCATCTATAAGATATCTTCGAATCCCTGCTGAAGAGAGGCACAATAGAAGCCATGCCTCCACGAGAATCTTAATCGAGAGGATTGGGCTGCTCAAGATGAGATTCCATTGCCTGGACAGGTCCGGGGGGAATTGCTTCACTATGCATCAGGACACATGTCCCTCATTGTTGTCATCTGCTGTGCCCTGCCCAACCTGGCCCTTTCTGGGGCAGATCAGATGGAAGAGGTGGACCGGGATGGACAGCCACAGATGTGTGATGATGATTCAAACACAGACTGTGAGGATGAACCTGAACAGCCACAGGGCCATGTTGAGGAGCCAGCAGGGTAGCAGCTTTTGGGATCCAAGGAGACGAGGAAAGCTGTCATTCAAAGGCATTTCCATTAGGCAGTTAAAGTCCTCATTCCATACCCTTAAAAAGCTGCACTTCTATCATTGCTAAGTCAACAGGAGTCCCAAGAACCCCTCCTGACACCCTCTTGGCCCTGCACCTCCTCCAAAAAGTAACAATGTTCATGCTTACTAACTTTTTGGGATTAAGTTACAGGCCTCCAATCTTCATGTCAATCATAGCACAAGAACACGTAATGAAATGTCAGTTTAATAAGGTGATGTGGAACAAACAAACACAAATTACACAACTCAATATATTCACCCATGATTGCCCTCCTGTGTTTAGTGTGATTCCTTAAGCCATTTACGAATGCTTCGTCTTGATGCCGGCCAGTCATTGGCAGCTGCGTTGGAGGCAGGCTGCTGACTCACAGGCCCCGTTGGCCTGCATGAACTTGGAGGTCACCTTTTGGTTGCCAGAGACTGTGAGGGTGCCGACTGTGCACCGGAGTCCCGCACAGTGACCGGACACTCCTCAGTCACTGCAGAATTCTGAGACAATATTGTCACTGGCAGAGGAACTGCTGTCACAATCAGGAGCACCCCAAGAGGAGCCCCCACATGCAGATAACCACTGCTCATCCATCAACATGAGGCTTGCTCGTACCTCCCTGTTCACCATAAGTCAGAAGCTAGCAGAGACACCAGGTGCCTCATCCACCTCCCACCCATGCATTGCCTTGCTGAGGTCACTGAGAGTGCATGGGGCTTGCAGCTCTGTAGGTAACGCCAGAAGCCCTTGATTGAGTTGCTGGAGCTGGATCTCCTTGAAAGTCGACAATCTCACGATGGAGGGTGTCATATATTCAGAGGGTGACCACAGTGCTCATGCTCTGCTTGGACTCCTCCATTGTATGGGCCAGGGCACACATACCCTCTGGAAGCTCCAGCAGATCTCCACATACCTCCCTCTGGACATCCAGTATTTGCCACCTGAAGAACAACTCCAGAGGCTCGTCATCTGCCTGGGGCTCAGCAACTTCCTGGTCTCCAACACCCTTCTGACTGTCAGAGTCCTGGGAACTCTCAGTACCTGACAGCTGCTCAGGTGATTGCGATGTGCTACACCCAGTCTGAGCTAACATTTATACAGATGTGCTCAAGCCCACCGTGGTGCCAGTATCTGAGGTGGTGCGAGGTGGGGGGCGAGGATGTGATGTGGCAGTACCTGAGGGACCCTCTTCCTCCGAGGTTAATGGTGGACCACCTGGATCCTCCTTCAGCCTGGACAATGATCCACCTGATGGATGAGCAACAGCTGGGAGTATACACGAGAAATAACGAAGCAAAGTAAGTAGCTGTTGCAGCATGGCCCAATTCACAAATATAATAATGCAGGATAACAGAATACCAGTCACCATAACCCTGACTTCCCTGCCTCTGAGCCCTTCAAATATCATGCTCCCCTCATCGAAAATGTATCCCCTTCACCCTCAGAAACCCCTGTCTCTCATCGGCCAGCAGATCTCACTCGCTGCTCACATGCCGACTTTAGAATGTCCTCCGCCATCGGCAAAGATACTGCCAGGTTTGGAGCTGAGTTGTATTCCAGCACTTTGTGCTTCCTTTTCACCTGTGGAGACAAGAGCACATTCATGAGTCCCTATTCTATAAGACTGAGGTGTACATGCCCCTCCCCAACATCGCTGGCCCATGTACCCAGCACATTGCAGCACTGTTCCCTTCTAGGTGCGTCTACCATCCGACCTAGTCCTAAACAGCCTTGCTGGGCACGGGTCTCCTTTGCCACTAGAGCCGCTCATGTACCACCTTCCAGCCCCACTAAATACATGCCCACCCATAAACATTCATTCAAAGTGGCTTTCTTACTGACACCTGGGGAGCGGAGAAAGTTATCGACCCTCTTCCAGGTCATGCACACAACCTCACACCTGCTCATTATGGCCACCACCTCTGCCCAGGGTTTCTTGGTTAGATATGGAATCTTCCTCTTGCCATCACCCGGCAGCAGTATCTCTAGTTAATCACTGCAGGGGGGTCCACAAGCGGTTACTGGAGAAACAAGGGTCCGTGCGAGTCCACATATTCCCATGGTCACTGGCTTGGCTTTGTCCTCTGGCTGCTATAATTCAAACCTCTCAACAAGCTGGTCCTGCCTGTGCTGCACAATAGCAGAGATTGGCTATCATTAAAAAGGGTGGTGCAACTGCACTCAATTCTACAACCATTGTTTCAGTCTCCCCAGCATTCTTGCACACTACTGCTGGCCCTTTTAAACCCCCAACCCATACCAAACTTCAGGGAAGAGCCGGCCCTATTTCCAGTCCGCTACCCCACCACCCACCCCGCCCCCCGCCCCCGACCTCCCAACAGTGCTGGCCTTCTCAGCTAATTCCTTAACATCTTCCCTGAAGACCAGGGACAGGATTTCCTGGTCATTGGGTGGACGTGGTGGGCAAGCCAGGGAGCAGCCGGGAAACGATCCACGATCGAACACCCCCACCACCACCCCCCCCCACCCCCCACCCCCCCCCACAGCGATTTCACACTGGCTGGCCAATTAACAGCCAGCCAGCGTGAAACGTGTGCTGAATGGCGCAGTGTTGCTGGGGTAGGGGTGGGAGGAGGGTGAGTGCTGAAGTTGGCGTGGGCGTGAGGAAGCGCACAATGAAAGCTCCCTGAAGGTAGAGAGCTGCCTCAGGGAGCTGAAGAACTTTAAACCCTTACATAAAGTTTCTGAAATCCCGGAAAAAATTTCCACCCATAAGTTTCACTCACCTAAACATGTTGATGATAAAAACTCTGCCCAAACATTTTTATTTTTTCAAAATTATTATCTGAAACCTCATCCCGTCCTTGGATGAGGTTCCCTCAAAAGCCCAAAGGTCACCTGGCCGATTTGCCCGCCCTCCAACCATAACGTTGGATGGGCAACAAAAAATAGCCGTTAACTAATTGATTAATGGCCTTCATAGGCCTCCTAATTGTCAGCGGGCGCACTGCCACCTATCGCGGTGCCCGCCAACTGAAATATCAGAACACTTGCCCGACATCATCGTGTGCTATTTTATGCCCGATCGGGTCGGGAGCGCGCCTGCCCATGGGATGTAAAATTCTGCTCCAGATGTCAATTGGCTTGTCAGTGAGTAATTGCTGTCGGCAGCCAGTATTCGGTGGAAGCGGACAATACATCCACTTTCAGTCCTGCAAATCCCACTTGGAGTGCAATATTCAGGCCCTATTTTGATTAGGGAGGGAAAAGGAAATTGTAAAGTAGTTTTTCTGTTTTCTTGCCTGATTCTCAATGGCTTTAAGCTATCCATCATCAAGGTACCCATTCTTGCTCCAAAATCTAAGAAAATAATTGCAATCAGCATAATTGTGTCATTAAGATATCAGTAGGATGTTATGTAAAAGTGCTTTACCTAAACAAACAGGAATATTAATATGCAAGGGTTTTTGATGAGTGCCAATAATACTATCCGAGCACAGAGGAACCAAGAATACGGCACACCTCACAGAATTCACAGAATCACAGAATTCTTACAGTGTAGAAGGAGGCTGTTTGGCCCATCGTGTCTGCACCGGCTCTTTGAATGAGCAATATACTTAGTGCCAGTTTCCTGCCCTCTCCCCATAACCCAGTACATTCTTCCTCTTCAGATAACACAGAGAGCAAGCCCCCTGCTGTAAAAGAGAGTCAGTGCATGTTTCCATGGGACTCTCATCAGACAGTGCATGACAGGCAGGGATAGTATCAGGCTCAGTCCATGCAGCACCAGCAGCTCTTAAGGCATTGTTGGTTCCCTTTAAAATTGTCCTGCTACTGAAGAGGGGTGCAGCAGGGGCACATTAGAATGGCTTCATTCAGTGAAGCAACTTTGCAGTTCCTGTCGCTGGACATCTTGCAAAGCGAGTTTATTTTTTGGAGTAGAACATAAAGCTCCATTCAAGGGCAGACCAAAGCTTGGATTAAGATAGTAGAAAAAATTCAGTGCTGCAATGTGCCCTGATGTTGGGAAGTAGATGAGAAAGGGATTTGTTATCTCAGAAAGGATGTCAATGTAACATTTTGTTTAATTTTAAAATGTTGCCTTACAATGCATGTTAACAATTCCTAATATCAAAGAACAGGAATGCACAACACTGTAAGCACAGGCACGCTCATATTGACAATCATCTGATATTCTATCTGTTATAGTGTGGCTTTGTCACCTGTTTGTAATAGAATTAATCTGCAGATAACTTTCAAAGTGGAAACATGTTTATTTACAATACAGCCAGCAGCAACTACCATCTCTATCGCTACATTGACTGAGGACGTAGCCAGGGCTGCTAACACATTGGTTTACACAGATCATGTGATCTTACATCACAGTGCTATTCTTAAAGGTACAGTCCAACATTTAACAAAACCGTCATTACTACATTCCTCTGCCTTTAACTTTGCTGAACATTTTGTATTTACAAGTAGATTTATCTCATGACATTATAATATTTGCATAGGTCATGAAATTTACAAGTTCAGTCTTTCAGGTAGTTTCCTGATTTGTGTGGTATGTCACAGCTCCACAACTTCAGATTCTTTTTCAGAAACCACATTCTCTGGAACTGCATCAACATCAGGTACCTTGGTGGGCACTTTCAGTTCAGTGTCTTCCATTCTGATAGAGCATCTTCAACAGGAAATGTTGGTTCAGTAATGGTTACAGATGGAACCACGTCTTGTTGTGGTGTATCTCTTTTTCTTAAGTGGTCCACATGCTTACAGGTAATCCAGCCTCCCACTTCCATGTGGTATGATAATGTCTGGTCACTGAAATTTATCCGCTAACCACTTTGGACCTCCAACGAAATTCTTTACATATACTGCTTCTCCAACAGTAAATTGTCTCCCATGACTATGAAAGTCATGAGTAGCTTTTTGATTTCCTTGAATCTTCTCCACCTTCCCCTCCAAATTTGGAAATATTAGGCTCAGTCTTGTCCTAAAATGCCTTCTCATAAACAATTCTGCAGGTGTTGCTCCAGTCGATGTGTAAGAGGGTTGTTCTGTAGTGACAAAGAAAGCATGTAAGCTTGGTCTCCAATGAATCAACTATTAACTTATTCATACTTGTCTACAGCATCTAGAATTCTTTCCAGATAAGGCTTTGGAGTTAGCTTGTACCTCTTTTATTTTATCTTCAACCTCATCATCCAGCAAACCATTGTGAGAGACAGGAATAATATCAAAGTTGGCACAGTTCGATAATTTGTTTATTGCCTCCTTCAAGTGTTTGTAGATACTACCAGTCACCGTTTTATTGTCTTATCGGAAACTTCTTCCCCTTTCCCTTCATCTTTCTACCACAGAGTTTAGTCTCGTCCTTCATTTTGACTTCACTGTGGGCCAGACTTCTCTCAGGTGAAATCACAACCTGTCTTGGTTCAATAGCGGAGTCTCCCAAAACTTCATTATCTGCTTGCCTCTTGGAAAGCTCTCCAATTTTTGTTTCCAAAGCTCTTGTGACTTCATTTAGCTGATTTTTCAGCTTTTCTGTCTCTTTTTTTATATTTGTTGGCTGCCTCCTGGAAACTTGAACTTCGATCTGCCTTCTCTGCCAACTGTTTCTTCAGTTTGTTCAGAGAGGTGCTGAATTCTTTCTGTTTCTCTTCGTACCATTCCAGAGGCACAAACTTTGATCTGACGGAGTCTTGCGGTGTGTGAAGGTTTTTCAACAGGTTTTCATTTTCCTTGTGAAGGCAACTCACTTTGTCTTGAATTCTGTCATTCAGCAGGGTCTCCTTGAGTTTCTTCTGCTTTGCTTCCATGTTTTCCTTTGAGACACCATTACTGGTAGCTATGCCAACTGGTTTCTATAATGAACAGTTACCCTGCTGATACCTTTTGCTTGGATTTTTTTGCCTGTGTACATTTTCAACTTAGCAGATGTTTGTTCCAAATTAACTGATGGTCACCATTATTTAAATATCTGAAAGTTTGTTCTCCAATTACAGTAGGGGAAGCCCCCATGTCTACTTCCACTTTTACTGGTTTACCATTCACTTGTACTGTAACAAATATTGGCTCTGTCTTCCTAACTTTCATGTTAAACAATGAATAAGCATCAGAATTTGTTTTTTCAGGCTGTCCTATACTGTAAATTTCATTGGGCTTCTTCTGCTGTTTGCAAGCCTGTTTAAATTTCTCTTCGCACCATCTCATTATATGTCCACTTCTGTGACATAAGTAACATTCTACTTTTTTAAACTGCCAATCGTTAAAAGACTGATTGTTTCCCCATTGATTAAAGTTGTCCTTTGATTTAGCTGCTAGATTAGTTGTTCTTATTTTTCGGTTAGCGGGGGGCTCTTCCCCGCTTCGCAGCAGAATCTCGCTTTTTCGCATCACTTTCGGCTGACTGTCCCTGCCCAATTTGGAGTACACTGGCACTTTGTGTCCCTTGTGTTGCTTGTGAATCTCTTACAATACTTTCCATGGCCAACGCTCTTTCTAATATCTTCTTAATACGCAGATTCACTTCAGCCAGCAATCTTCTCTGAATAATGCCTTCTTTCACAGCACACGCTAAATGATCTCTCAGCATGTCGTTCAGAGTCTCACCAAACTTGCGATGTTTCAAATTCAGCACCTAGCTACCAATTGTCTCACCTGGGGCTCTATTTTGTGAATTGAACTGGGTTCTCTGCATTGAGACTGAGGGCTTGGGTTGAAAATGTCCCTTCACAAGGTCCACCAATTCTTCGAAATTCTTTGAATCTGGGGCACTAGGTGCCATCAAACTTCAAATCAAACTGTAAGCTTCGCTCCCACCAGTACTCAAGAGGATCACTCGCCTCTTCTCTCCCTCTGTGAAATTGTTCACTTGAAAACAAGGCGTTCTATATACTGAGACCAATCATCTGTGTCTGGCTCAAAGGGATCAATTCTACCAAATTGTGGCATTTTGGGTGAGTATATCTTCTGTTATTAAATGGATGTTGATGCTCACAATCGCTGGGCTAGGTACAGTACCAATTCCAGTCTATCTTGATTTATCTTGATTTATCCTCATCACCAGTTTGTTGTGCTGTGGCCTTGTCACCTAGTTGTAATAGAGTTGATCTGCAGACAACTTTCTGAGTAGAAACATTAGGTTTATTTACAATACAGCTAGCAGCAACTACACATGTGCTTTCAACTCCATCACAGGGTTATTCTTAAAGGTACAGTCCAACATTAAACAAAACCATAATTACTACACTATCCTAAATGTGATATAAGATTACAAGGGTCTGACACATACAGAAACTGATCTCCAAGTCTCAGAGTCTCCCATTGAAGCTGTTGTGTTATTATAATGGCTTGGGCCTAATTACTGTACATGATATGAGGCACCAGTTGCACATAAGGGATTGGGTAAACACATTGTGGGTTCATTTATTAAGACTAAGCCCTTGATAACAAGCTTAAATACATCAGAACTGTGTATGTGTGCTTTTCACAAAGCAAAAGTGAAACTAATGCTGGATCACGTGATACGTTTTCACCAACTTCCTTTTGGGCTGTTAGCCAGGATCTCTTTCAAGCTCATATGGACCGCATTACATGCATTGTGCCAGGATACCATGCTGGTATCTCTTAAAGGCATATTACAACATCCTTCTTTCTTTTTAAAGATACATTCCCTCCTTTTGAAGAAGTATAACTATTTACAATACATGTTCATGTTTTGACACCATTACATAAACTGATGAATCTATGAGTCTGTAAAGTGTAAAAGTAATCTGCCAGTATGCCCAGATCTTGTAATGGTAACATTGCTTAGAGGTATCTTTACTTGTTCACAGTGATCTGTGGGATTGTCAATCTTGGGTGTTGTTCCTGGTTGCATTTAGGATCTTGTCCTAGATGCAATAGGACTATACAATGGTTGAAGAGTTGGAATGGATCTGATTTGTCCTCGGTTACACCTCACCTGTGTGCCTTTGTGAGTAATGACTTCATAGGACCTTAGGTCTGAACAAATCCTTGTCACCTTGGCTGCTTGCCATGTACCTTTTCTGGGGTGCTGGATGTGAACATGTTGCCCCAACTGTAAACTTGGCA
The DNA here is from genome assembly GCF_017639515.1 of Carcharodon carcharias. NCBI lineage: Eukaryota > Metazoa > Chordata > Chondrichthyes > Lamniformes > Lamnidae > Carcharodon > Carcharodon carcharias. The sequence continues at coordinate 168,102,290 of NC_054476.1, forward strand.
ATTCTGGACTTGCATTTTTACTGTGCACATGGGACATCTTCCCTTGTTGCTTAAAAAGTTGCTCTCCAGTTTCTGGGACAGTAGAATGGGTAAGAGTAGGTAGATTGGTATGGGCTGGTTTGCCAAACAATAGCTCTGCTGATAATGGAATAGTTGCACTTAAAGGTGTCACTCTCAGATGTAACATTGCAACGTTAAGATCTTGCTTGTTCTGTCTACATTTGACAATTAGGGATTCCACCATGCAAATCATTTGATCAGCTAGGCCATTAGATATAGGGTAATGAAGAGGAGAAGTAGTGTGATCAATATTCTGCTTCTCAAACATAGCCTCAAATGGCTTATCAATAAATTGCAGAACATTATTTGTGATGATCTCTCTAGACACACCAAATAAACTGAAAATAGCTCTTAGAGCATGTGCGGCATTTGTTCTTGACATAATGTGCAATTGTTGAATAATGTGGTACATGGTAAAGAAGTCAACAATGACAATGAAGTCAGTGCCATGGACATGAAAGAGGTCATTCTCAAGGGTGCATTTTGGACCACGATGGGTAAGAAGTTCATGTGGAATCAGTGGTGCTTTGATGGGTTGGCATGTGCTCTTGACACGCCTCGCAATTCTTGATGACGACTTCAATGTCATTGTTCAAACCCAATCTTGTAAGTCTTCTCGTCCGATCTATGTGTGAGCGATGAATTTGTTGAGGAATATCAGGTCACAATGTTCTGGCCTGATGACCTGCCTGCCTTTAAAAATGATGTCTCAGGAGATGCTTAGCTTGTTCAAATAAGGCCAAAATGGTCTCATGTGTTTGTGGACATGCTCAATTGAACCAGGACATCTTCGATGATGGCTTTCCACAGTTTCTGTAGTGTAGAACCTTTCACCATTTCTTCTTGTAGCCCTTGGTTTTTGCATTGTGCAAAACATACCAGATCAATTTGGAGAACATCTTCAAGTTCAATGTCAATGAAGCCAACTTTAAATCCAAGCAGATATATTCTACTTTCGCTGGTTTAGGAAATCTGCTAAGTGTATCCGTTGTGACCATCAAGTGACCTGGCTTGTACCTAATCTCACAGTCAGAACCTTGAATCTTTGTCAAAAGATGCTACAATTCTGCCAGTGCACTGGTTAATGGTTTTCACCAAATCACCCTCAGTGGTCGGTCTCTACCTTAAATCTTTGCCAAAGAGATAGTTATGAAAATACATGATCCCAAACACTAAATCTGATGTTTCCCACTCGATGCTGTAGTAGTTGAATTGTGTTACAGACGGAGATTTTGAAGTAAATGTAGTTAGTTTGCCTTTCTGTAGTATGCGTGTTCCCAGACCTTTCTGTGAGGCATCTATCTCCAGGGTAGTTGCCCCCCCTAGGATTGTAAAATTACAATGTTGATGCCTCTGATAGTGAGTATTTCAGTGCTTCAAAGTCTCTGTACAGGAAAAGCACATCCTTTCTCAATAATTCACTTAGCCAAGAAGATTTTTGAGCAAAATTAGGAATGTATAGAGACAAGAAAATAAAGAGACCTAGACATCTTCAAAGATGATTCTTGTCTTGAGGAGCTGGTGTGGCTTTAATATCCTCTGTTTTACTTGGATTGTGACATATACCAGCACTGGAATAAACAGGAACAAAGAAGTTAATCTACTGCACATTGATGTCGCATTTCAGAATGTTGAACACCAATCCTTCATTATATGCTGCTTGCATCAATAAGTGTAGATTATGGTCATGTTCTTGCTTTGTTCTTCCCACAACAAATGCATCCTGGCACAATGCATGTAATGCGGTCCATATGAGCTTGAAAGAGATCCTGGCTAACAGCCCAAAAGGAAGTTGGTGAAAACAGTATTGTCCAAATCAGGTGCGAAAAGTAGTAAGCTCTTGGGACTCCTCTGCGAGATGTACTGACCAGTAACCATGCTTGGTATCAAGCTTCAAGAAGAATTTTGCACCTGAAAGTCTTGGATGTAACTCTTCCGGTGCAGATATTTTGTAAAGACAATGTTTCAAAGCTGCGTTTAGACACAATGGATCAAGATGTACTCTCAATGATCCAGCCTTCTTTGTGATTGAGCTGTGCCAATTGGAATGCTCTTGTACTTTTCTAATATTTCTGTCTTTCTTCATTTTGTCTAGTTCAGCCTTCAATTTGTCTTGTAAGTGGATGCTGAACTTACATTGTGGATCAATTGATAGACTTGCATTCTCCTGCAAGGGTCATATTGCAGCTCCTTGAAATTGCAAATTTTATCGAAACATTCTGGATAATTTGATGTTAGCATTTGAATTGAGGTGACAGGAATAGTTTCTGGGTTGATCTGTCTTGTGATGTCTGATGGGTTCCATGGATTGTTACTAATGTGACGTCAAAACATGCCAGTAGACATGAAAGTGCTGGGCCTTTAGTTTCCATATTGTAGAACATCTGTGGCACCCAGGAGGATTGATTGTACTTGCACTCTAGCACTATGGATCCTGCACACGGAATTAGTGAATCATTATACGCTGAAAGTTTCACAGTAGTATGTTTCATCATGGCCTTCCATATCTGTGGATACACGTCTTTTAGAATTCACAGAGGGAGTATGTTGGCACTTACCCCTGTGTCAGTCTTAGCCAATAACGAATAGTTACCAATTTTATTAGGACAGATAATTTGAATCTTGGCAGATGGTGTGATGGCACCTACGTTTTCCACGAGGTTGGCGATGTGAAACATTTGTTTGCTGCTCTTCGTCTCATTGTGCACATCATTGTCATTTTCTAGTTTGTCAATTACATCATGTATATGTTTCTGACGGCATGCTAAATGGTCATGCTTATTGCTTGAAGATAGCCATTGGGTATGCTCAGTTTGGATCAGTGCATGGCTCCTTGTAGCTGCATCAGCCTTTGCTCTAGTGCACTGCCAATGGCCCTCTCTGTCAAACACCTTGCAGAATTCATCAAGCGCTGCCACACTTTCCAAATGTGTCAATAGCTTTAGGTGTTCCAGTGAATGTGTCAATAACTAAGGTCATTCTGAGGACCTGTAAGCTTTGTCGACCTGCAAGGATCGCTTCATACTTATGTCCACCCTTGACTGGTTCTTCAATGCTACATATTTTGGGCATGTCCAACATATTTTTCTGGAATGCTTCCAAGGGCGTGGATGTAATCACCAACTCAATCTGTGAAAAATCACAGAACGTACCCTTTTCTCTGCATCTGCAGATGAAGTGGTCTATAGATTCTGTAGGCTGTTCTTAAAATGACCTGAACTCTAGTCAATGAGTACAGAAGTTTAACCTGATTCTGAACTGGTCTTCCAACGTAGTCCATATCTTTTGGGGATACTTTAACTACTCTGTTAATCCTAACAAGTTTGGCCTGTGTAGACCTAAATTTCCAATTGCAAGGCAAATTTTATGGCTTGCTTGTCTGATTCAGACACACCTAAATGAAGAAACGATAACTCTGTACACTGTTTAAACATTTTGAATTCGGACAGTAGGTCAGCTGCATCCCAATTCAAACTGGGGAATTTTGTGGAGATTCTGAAAATATCCCTTTGATCTTCTTTCTTCTCCAGTGCCTGGGATGAGTGTCGCTTCAGCTGCTTTCATGAGCTTTTCTGAAGCTCCGACCATGAAGACGAGTTACATACAAACATACAAAATAGGAACAGAAGTAGGCCATTCGACCCCTCAAGCCTGGTCTGTCATTCAATAAGATCATGGCTGATCTGTTTGTGTTTCAAGTTCTACATTCTCATCTGTTCCCGATAAACTTTGATTCCCTTGCCTAGCAGGAATCTATCTACTTCTGCCTTTAAAATATTCAATGACCCTACTTCCACTGCCTTCTGAGGCAGAGAGTTTCCTCATCTCTGTCCTATAAGGGCAAACCCTAATTTTAAAACAGTGTCCCCTAGTTCTGGACTCATCCACAAGAGGAAATATCCTTTACCTATCCACCTTGTCAAGACCATTCAGGATCTTATATACTTCAATCAAATCATCCCTTACTCTTCTAAACTCCAGTGGCAACAAGCCCAGTCTGTCCAACCTATCCTCATAAGACAACCCACTCATTCCAGGAATCAATCTGGTAAACCTCCTCTGAACCACCTCTAGTGCATTTACACACTTCCTTAAATAAGGAAACCAAAACTGCTCACAGTATTCAATATGCAGTCTCACCAATGTCCTGTATAACTGAAGCATAACATTCTTACTTTTATGTTCAATTCCTCTCATAATAAAGGATAGCATCCATTAGGCTTCTTGATTATGTGCTGTACCTGCATACTAACTTTTTGTGACTCATGCATGAGAACACCCAGATCCCTCTGCACTTCAGAATTCTGAAGTCGTTCACCATTTAAATAATACTCTGTTTTTTTATTCTTCCTGCCAAAGTGAAGAACTTCACAATTTCCCACATTATACACCATCTGCCAGATTTTTGCCCACTCACTCAACTTATCAATACCCGTCTGCAAACTCTTTATGTCTTCTTCACAACCTACTTTCCTACCTATCCTTGTGTCATGCCATGTTACACCCCTACACCATGAGCTTTTGTTTTCCACAAAAACATTTGATGTGTCACCTTATCAAGTGCCTTCTAGAAATCCAAGTACAGCACATCTACAGGCTCCCCTTTATCCACAGCACATGTTACTCCTTCAAGTAACTCTGATAAATTGGTTAAACCTGATTTCCCTTTCACAAAAGCATGCTGACTCTCCACAATTACCTTGAGATTTTCTAAGTGCCCAGCTATAATCTCTTAAATGATTGGCTCTAACACCTTCCCCATGACAGATGTCAAGCTAACTGGCCTATAGTTTCCTATTTTCTGTCTGCCTCCCTTCTTGAATAGAGGGGTTATATTGCTACTTTCCTGTCTAATGGAACCTTTCCAGAACTTAGGTAATTTTTGGAAAATTAATGCCAATGCATCTACTACCTCATTAGCTACTTCTTACAAGACCCTAGGATGAAGTGCATCAGGGCCCAGAAACTTGTCAGCCTGCAGCTCCATCAGTTTACTCAGTACCCTTTCTGTAGTGATTGTAATTTCACCAAGTGCCCCCCTCCCACCTCCTGATTTGCAGCTATTACTGGAATGTTTTTGTATCCTCTACAGTGAAGACAGAAGCAAAATATTTGTTCATTTCATCTGCCATTTCTTTATTATCTGCTCATTCTCCCCATTCTCACTCTCTTTACTTACTCACTCACTTTACTTACTCTTTTCCTGTTTAAATACCTGTAGAAACTCTTGCTATCCATTTTTACATTTCTAGCTAGCTCCCTCTCAGACTCTTTCTCCCGATTAACTTTTTAGTCATTCTCTGCTGTTTTGTATAATCTGATCAATCATATGATCTTTACATAATTATTTGCTTTTCCTGAAGTTTTATGCTTTCCATGACTTTTTTTAGTTAACCATGGATGGTGGGTCCACCTTTGGAATTGTTCTTTATGGTAGAAATATACTTATTCTCAGTATTCTGAAATATCTCCTTAAAGTAGTCTGCCGCTGCTTCTCTATTGACCTATCCCCTGGCTTATTATCCCAGTTAATTTCAGCTAGCTCAGCTTTCATGCCCACATAGTTGCCCTTATTTAAGTTTAAATTAGTAGTCTTAGACCCACTTCTTCTCCCTTTTATACTGGATGTAAAATTGTGGTCGCTGCTACCTAGGGGTGCCTTAACCCTGAGGTCATTAATTAATCCTGTCGCATTGCACAATACCAAGTCTAAACTAACCCACTCTCTGGTTGGTTCCAGAAGGTGCTGCTCTAAGAAGCTATCTCAAGAGCATTCTATGAACTCCCCATCCAAGCTACTACTGCCAATCTGATTTTTACAGTTTAAATGTAAATTAAAGTCACCCATGATTATTTCCGTCCCTTTCTCACAAGCACCCAATATTTCTTCTTGCATACTTTGTCCTACATTGTGGTTACTGTTTGGGAGCCGGTAGACCATTCCCACTAATGACTTGTTTCCCCTACTGTTCCTCATCTCCACCCAAATTTTTTCTACTTCCTGATCTCCCAAACCAAGGTCATCTCTAACTATTACACAAATGGCTCCCTTGATTAACAGTGCTACCCCTCCACCTTTACCTAGCTTCCTGTTCTTATTGAACGTCATAGTTATAGTGGGAACTCACCACAGACAAATGCCATCTTTGTTTTTTATTCAATTTATTATTCAGCAAGCCCCAAAGCCATCGATTATAATTGCAACCTTCCCTGGAATGATTTCTTTGAGTTTCTTTTTGTTTCACTCTCCCTTGCTCACTATCGATCCAGCCCATATCTTGATCATTCGCCTTTCCTGACTGAGTGAACCCAATGCTGGTCCTCTCTACACTATGTCTACCACTCACGGAACTGACAGGCTATGAGCTGCAATCTCACCACGAGGGAGCCGTCTATTTGCCAGCACTTTATTTGAGCACTAGCTCAGCGCTGTGTCTTCAAAGCTGTTCTTCGCAGTCACCACACTGCCTTTTCAATGCTCACTGGTGCTGCAACTTTATTGCGATCTAACCAAAATGTCAAGGGCCTTCTCACGTCGTGTGCCACTATCTAACGCTGTTCATCATGTCGTACCTGTATTTAATCTTGCTGCCACCTGTCTTACCATTGCTGATCACCATGTTGTGTTATTATAATGATTTAATACCTTGAGCTTATTTACTGCACAAGACATAAGGCATAAGGCCACCTACATCCGTGATTCCTCTGACGCCCCGCATCATATCAACAATTTTCAGTTCCCTGGCCCCAACCGCCTCCTCTCCACCATGGACGTCCAATCCCTCTACACCTCCATCCCCCACCAGGATGGTCTGATGGCTCTCCGCTTCTTCCTCGAACAGAGGCCCAAACAATCCCCATCCACCACTACGCTCCTCTGTTTGGCTGAACTTGTTCTCTCACTGAACAATTTCTCCTTAAGCTCCTCTCACTTCCTCCAAGTAAAAGGTGTGGCTATGGGTACCCGCATGGGCCCCAGTTATGCCTGTCTCTTTATGGGGCATGTGGAATATTCTTTGTTCCAGTCTTACTCAGGCTCCCTTCCACAACTCTTTCTCTGATACATTGATGATTACTTCGTTGCTGCTTCATGTTCTTGTCTGGACCTGGAAAAATTTATTAATTTTGCTTCCAATTTCCACCCCTCCATCAGTTTCACATGGTTCATCACTGACACGTCCCTTCCCTTCCTTGACCTCTCTGTCTCAATTTCTGGTGATAGACTATCTGCCAATATTCATAAGAAGCCTACCAATTCCCACAGCTAACTTGAATAAAGCTCCTCACACCCTGCTTCCTGTAAGGACTCCATCCCATTCTCTCAGTTCCTTCACCTCCGTCGCATCTGTTCTGATGATGCCACTTTCCAAAACAATCCCGCTGACATGTCCTCCTTCTTCCTAAACTGAGGTGTTCCACCCATGGTAGTTGACAGGGCCCTCAATCATGTCCGGCCCATCTCCCGTGCATCTGCCTTCACACCTTCCTCTCCCTCCCAGAAACATGATAGGGTCCCCCTTGTCCTCACTTATCACCCCACCAGCCTTCGCATTCAAAGGATTATCCTCCGCCATTTCTACCAACTCCAACATCATGCCACCACCAAACACATCTTCCCTTCACCACCCTGATGGCATTCCACAGGGATCGTTTCCTCCAGGACACCCTGATCCACTCCTCCATTACACCCTAAATCTCAACCCCCTCCCAAGGCACCTTCCCATGCAACGCGCAGAAGGTGCAACACCTGCCCCTTTACTTCCTCTCTCCTCACCATCCAAGGGCCCAAACACTCCTTTCAAGTGAAGCAACATTTCACTTGCACTTCCCTCAATTTAGTCCACTGCATTCACTGCTCCCAATGCGGTTTCCTCTACATTGGAGAGACCAAACGCAGACTGGGTGACCGCTTTGTGGAACACCTTCGGTCTGTCCACAAGCATGACCCAGACCTCCCTGTCGCTTGCCATTTCAACACTCCACCCTGCTCTCATGCCCACATGTCCATCCTTGGCCTGCTGCATTGTTCCAGTGAAGCTCAACGCAAACTTGAGGAACAGCACTTCATCTTCCAACTAGGCACTTTACAGCCTTCCGGACTGAATATTGAGTTCAACAATTTTAGATAATGAACTCTCTCCTCCATTCCCACCCCCTTTCTGATTCCCCTTTTTCTAATTATTTATATTTTTTAAATATATTTTTCTTTTCCCACCTATTTCCATTATTTTAAAATATATTCCCATCCATTGTTTTATCTCTACCTTTTAGCCTATTTCGATCCCTTCCCCCCACCCCACCCCCACTAGGGCTATCTGTACCTTGCTCATCCTGCTTTCTACCTTTAATGTCATCATTAGCACATTCCTTATATAATATCACCACCGTCAACACCTCTTTGTCTTTTTGTCAATGACATCTTTGCAATCTTTTCTTTGCCTCCACCTATCACTGGCCCTCTATCCAGCTCTACCTGTCCCACCCCCCTCAACCTGCTTATATTTCACCTCATTTCTATTTTTGCTCAGTTGAAGAGTCATTCGGACTGGAAACGTTAACTGTGTCCCTCTCCACAGCTGCTGTCAGGCCTGCTGAGTTTTTCCAGCTATTTTTATTTTTGTTTTAGGGTAAACACATTATGGGTTCATTTATTAAGACTAGGCACGTGAGAACAGTTATACATAGGTATGTAGCTTGAAGATATCAGAGCTGTGTGTGTGCTCTGTTCAAAGCAAAGTTAACTAAGATTGGATCACGTGACACATTTCCCTGCTAATAATGACATGCTGATATCCCTTAAAGACTTATTACAACAGAAGTTGTTGAGAAATGTATATACCTATGGACCAGGATTTTATGGCCCTCCCACCCAGCGGGATATTATGGTCCCGCCAAACTGAATGGAGATGTGAATGGCTCACCGCATTCATTGGGGGGAGACATGCAGCGATGGGCAAAATTCTGGCCATAGTTTCTTGTCAACATGGTGTGAACTCTAGACCTGTAGATATCTCTGTTATTTAGCTAAATTTAGACTGCTTGGTTACAAATTGGCAAATCCAAGATGTAGGAATCCTTAACCATGCACAATCTTGCTGACTGTCCAGCTGAATAATAAAATACCTCGAAAGGGCATTCCAGCCGCAATAACAGAAACATTATGAATTTTGTTTGAATGTAGTGCGTACGATATCTCAAAGTGGTACTTCATTTTTCAAAAGGAAAGAAATATCCTTTTTATTAATTCAGTCTCTTTCCTGGTGTACAATTAATTAACGTTTTTCACTGCTGGGAAAGAAACGGTTGCCAGAGAAACACAACAAAGCGAACGGGCAGCCTGAGGCCTGTTAGCGATTATTGTGAAGGTGATTTAATTCACTCTTGCTTTGGGAGGAGTTGAACAATAAAATAAAATGCAGACAGCAAGATAAAGACAGGATCAATTAAATGTTAAGTTGGAATTTAATGCCCATTCTCTCCGGAGGAGTCATACCACTTGGGGCCTTCCAAGTGTCAGACAGCCTTCCCTTACCCTGGGAATGAATATTGTGGTCTCCACTGGAGGCACCTCCCCTGAGGAGGAAGAGAGGGCCAAACGGGGGAGGAGGCCAGGGGAGCAAGCTGTGGGAGGACAGGCACAGGCAAAAGGGGCACAGGGCCAACAGGAAGTCCAAGTCGGAAGGGGCCACAGAAGACGCCACTATTCTGCTGCCAGGGTTTACAGGCGGTGATGCAGCTACCTCAATATGTCTGAAGTGCAATGCCAAAGGAGGGTCCATCTCTCAGATTTGTCAGATGATTGGGCCTGAGATCAGTTCCGACTGTGTGGGTGAACACCCCATGCCAGTGGCTCTGAAGGTCACGGTGGCCTTCAACAGCTATGCCTCCAGCTCTTTCCAAGAGTTGGTGGGTGATCTTTGTGGAGTCTCCCAATCAGTTGTCCACAGTTATGTCAACTGGTGACAGGTGCTTTGTTCAGGTGGGTATTGACTTTCATTCACTACCGCACGGACAAGGCCAGTCAGACAAAGTGAGCCAAAGGCCTTGCAGCGATTGCTGGCTTCCCCCGTGTCCAGGGTGCTATAGACTGTACACATGTGGCCATCAAGGCGCCAGCAGGTGAGCCCGGTGCCTTCGTCAACAGGAAGGGCTTCCACTCCATGAACGTGCAGATAGTGTGTGACCACAGGATGCTGATTCTACAAGTCTGTGCAAGGTACCCAGGCAGCTCCCACGACACCTACACCCTCAGACACTCCCAGGTGCTGAGGCTCTTCAGTGCTCCAGCCCGGCTGGATGGATGGCTGCTGGGTGACAAGGGCTATCCCCTCAGAAGGTGGCACATGGCGCCTCTCCAGCTCCAGGGCCTCCTGCTCATATCTACTCAAGATTAGAAGGTGGGGGGGGTAGTCCTCTGCCAGTCCGCAATCTTTCTGCATTGTTGTGGGATGTCTTCTCCTGAAAGGAGGGAGGAGCATTGATTAGTCCAACCTGTTCCTGCAGCCCCATTGTAGCCTGGCCAACCCCACCTGAGGAACACCTCGCAGGGCTCAGCCGATTCATGACCCTGGAGCCGCAAGACACTCATTCCAAGCAGCCAGGGCTCACCCCCTTGGCCAGATGCTGCCTCATTGACATTTTCCCCTCACACTCTAAGAACTCTGAGGTCCAAGGGTGAGGAAGGAGGGTAGGGGTGTGGGGGTGTGGGGGTGCAGTGTGGGGGGGGTGGTGTTGGGCAGCTCCTAACTGCTGTGCTAAGTGACCCAGGCCAACATGATACTCACCCTTCCCGATTGAACCGCTTACAGCACTGCGCCCGTGTACACCGCACCACATCAGGGGAGCTAACTGTGGATGCCACCTCCTCCCAGGCATTTTTGGTGAGGTCGGGGGGGGGTGGGGACCTCCTCCTCCCGTCTCTGGAGACAAGGATCTCTCTCCGTGCTGCCACCTCCTCCAGGAGGGCAGTGAGACACTCATCAGAAAAACGTGGTCCCTCCTGGCTGCCGTGTTCACCAGTAACAGGCTCCATGACGAGGTGCATCTGCTTCACTGGCAGCATTCACATGGCTGCAGCGGCCGCTTTTGAATCGGTCACCGGGTCACCATTGGACCCAGCGGACGTTGAGGTCCCCCCCCACCACCCGCCCCTTCTCACTGTTGCCGCTGTCGTGTCTTAACTGGGTGGGCCTTTACTGGCCTGCCCACGCAAAATCATGGTGCAGAGCCAATCAAGGGCAGCGGTCAGCTTCCCAACCTCCCCCGCCCACTCCTGCCAAGCCCACATTCTGGCCAATGTGAGTGTTGCCAGGATATTATACTGAAGCAGTTCGGACCCATATGCAGCAAGACCTGGACAACATCCAGGCTTGGGCTGATAATTGACAAGTACTATTCACACCACGCAAGTGCCACGTAATGACCATCTCCTACAAAAGAGATTCCAATCATCTACCCTTGACATTCAACAGCACTACCATCGTTGAATCCCCTACTATCAGCAACCTGGGGGCTATCATTGATCAGAAACTGAACTGGGACCAGCCATATAAATACTATGGCTACAAAAGCAGTTCAGAGGCTGGGAATTCTAATGAGAGCAACTCACTTCCTGACTCCCCAAAGCCTGTCCACCATCTACAAGGCTTAAGTCTGGAGTGTGATGGAATACTCCCCACTTGCCTGGATGAGCAGCTCCAACAACAATCAAGAAGCTCAACACCATCCAGGGCAAATCAGTCCACTTGATTAGCACCACATCTATCCTTCAACATCCACTCCCTCCACCACTGATGCACAGTGGCAGCTGTGTATACCATCTACAAGGTGCACTGCAGGAGTTCACCAGGGCTCCTTCGACAGCACCTCCAAACCCGTGACCTCATGATGTCCCAAAGCACTTTACAGACAAGGGAACACTTTAGAAATATTATAGAGTAGGAAATATGGCAGCAAATTTGTGTAAAAGCTCCCACAAATAGCAATGTAATAATAACTGTATAATCGCTTTTAGTGATGTTGATTGAGGGATAAGTATTGGCCAGGACCCCAGAGAAAACTCCCCAGTTCTTTAAAATACTTCCATGGGGTCCTTTATGTCCACCTAAGCAGACAGACAGGGTCTCTGTTTCACATCTCATCAGAATGATGACACATCTGACAGTGCAGCACTCCCTCAGTGCTGCACTGGAGTGTCAGTCTAGGTTTTATGCTCCGGTATCTGGCGTGGGACTTGAGCCCATAACCTTCTGACTTAGAGGCAAGAGAGCTACCTACTGAGAAACAGGCAGGTGCCTAATGGCCATATGGGTGCTATCAGCAAGGCCCAAAACCAGCCACCTGCTTTTGTTGTTTCTGTACCTTTTAACAGAGAGAGAGAGAGAGAGAGAGAGAGATGAATAAGGTAAATGAGGATTTTGTCACCAGAAAACTGACTGCAACAAATGTTAACAATGATGCTCGGGAGGTCCTTGACTGGTGAAGTATTAATGCTATGGTAACCTTCGCATCCAGGGCAGGAATGGCCCTATGACAGATCTTGTATAAAGGGCAGGCTTGAAGACATAGCTTAATTCCACAACAGTTTCTCTCATGCAGCACAGAGACTGAAGATAGGTCTCTTCAAATCTCCCCAGGTAGGGTATGCCAAGGGATGAAGCTTGCATCCTGAGATATGGTGCAGCTGTTGCCGACTCCTGAGGTACCAGCACACTTGCCTTTTGTTCCTCTGCATCTTCCAGCAGAAACAGCCTAAGAAGGTTTTAATTCTTACCTTAATTGTGGAAAAACTGAAAACGCGGCTAAGAAAAATGGCCACAAAAAAACCATGACTGTTCTGGTGAACCATGGTAGAAGCCTAACATATTGAGTCCCTGCATTGTTCTGAAGTTTCCTCAATGGTGGTTGGGGGTTGATGCAGGTGGAGACTTCTCATACCCTAAGACTGCTGGTTAATGTGAAGATGGCAGTGCCAGGGTGTGGACTTTGACTGTGAGAGTTCTCCCATGCCCAGCTTCCACTGGGTCCTGGCCAGTGGAGGTCCACCAGATCTAATTGCCAGTAGTCATGTGGACCCAAGGGTCCTGGCAGGGATCGTGATCTGATGATTGACAACAAGCTTTTGTTTACAATATAGTGAGATTCTGCCCCACCACCTCCACCACCACCCACCACCCCCAGCCCCCACCTGAGTCAGGCAACCTTTGCTAATTTTTCCAGCCTCTTCAAAAGGCGGGCACCTTAGATGCAGAATTAGTGGCACAATCAGCCAGCATTGGAAAGGAAAGACGAGCGCCTTCCCGAGCTGGAAAGTTAATGTGGTCAGAGGCAGAGGTTCCCAAGAGGCATAATTGCTCAGAGCATTGGCTCAAAGATATTCAGGATCAACATGTTTACAAATTCACTACAGGCAATGAACAGAGAAGATCTTACCCCACAAATATCCAAACTAAACACTTTCACATGGCTGAAATTGAATACTCTATTAGCTTGAAGTGCTTCACCTCAAGGCCAGACTGAGATGTGGAAATAACAACAAGTCACATTCTTATGGCAATCATCACACACAGAGAGATAACTCAGAGGAGAGGATGAGGAGGTAGCAAAAGCATGGGCTCAAAAAATCTATCGAGGACAGAGAGGGAGATACTGAGATAGAAATACGGAAGCAGGCAGTGCTGGAATGTAGGGACATAGTGGTTGCAAGATTATCTCACAGTAATGGATCAGAGAGAGCATGCAACAATAAAGTAGGCCAAGGTCTCAAGAACCAATATTATACACATGAGGCTGATAAAGCTGAGATTGCAATAGGGATCAGCAGGCTTGAATTTCCTAGAACCTCATATTGGGAACTGAATGCTCCTGGTGCTATGTGAATAGTCTTATCCTCAAGAGAATCCCTGATGAAGCACTGTCAAGGTTAAATGATAAGCAGTGAAATATTTAGAGAAAAATAATCATTTTATTTGCAAAACTACTTGAATGACTGAGCTGTTTTTCTTAAGCATCAAGACACATGAAAAGATTTTTTGTTACATTGTCACAGATATAATCGAGACTTGAAAAAATTTGCGGAGGCTTAGAAACATTTTAATCCAATAATTGTGGAGCTCAAAATGAAACCAAGACATTTAGCTAAAGCCTGTCTGCTCAAACAATGTTTCTGTTCCACTAACCTTATTAAAATAATTGCAGAAATTTTGAATTCAGCTGATAAAAATTAAGGAAGATGTTAACAAAAATATGAATGAGCAGCAAGAGTAATAATTGAAAACAGTAAGGTGGGCCAGAAAGGTGATGCAACATTTGAAGGGAAAGTTTTGAGCAGACTTGGTAGCAGCACACCTCATTGCTGCCAGAGGTCATAACTGTGTGAGCAGGAGCTATTAAAATGAAGCAATATTGTAATGTCAATGTGTAGCCAATGCAAGGGAGTGAACTGTGTGTGATAACCCCTAAGGAGAAATGGACCAAGACTAGACAGCTCAGTCCAAGAACGAGTGAATGTCAAATCCGGATTTCATGTGATGGAATCCTCCAGTGTAAATAGCTGCAGGAAGATGGATGAGATTCATGAAGTGTGACCAATTTTGAAACAGTCTTCTTGACTAAAGATAAAATCTTAGTCCGTGATCAAATTCCACATCTGCTTATGCTTTACCCCCTCACTACATCCTTAACGGGAACTCATTTCACTTATTGATCAATGTTTCTATGCAATGCAGTCAATCAGGATTCTGTCAAACAATCAGGGTTCAGTGTTTGTTCTGCATTGTCTTGCAAGTTGCAGGCCATCGTAGGTTAAATATTGGATAAGACAAAGAGACTTGAAGGCTGTAACTTAGTTGAGGGGTTCTGATGACATTATAAACCGCAAAAACCATTTCTCAAAGTCAAAGGAATCCTGTGGATTGAATCACCTCCTGAAATTCTCCCATCAATTTCTTTCTTATAATGCATGCTTAAGTATTTATTTTTTAAAGTTTTTTTTTTACATTGGTGAAATGATGCCTGGCAGACTTAGTGTAGCATTGGTGAAAGGATAAGAAACCTGACTGACCTTTGGCTTGGAATCTAAGACCTTCCACCTCTGTAGCACTGAGTTCTTTTTTTTCTCCCCTGACCCCTAGATTATCTGCAAGGCTATCCAAATATTACAAACAAGCTGCATCATCGGCCCCACTATGTTGAGATAAGTAACGTAGCATAGAAATTACAATCAATATAAAGATTTAAACTGTTGGCAATTCAGAAAAATGCAGCAGTAAAATTGATGGTATGACATTTGTAAGCTTCCTGAGTAGACATTGCTGGCCCTGTGAGGGAGCTTCTGTGTACAAAAAGTACATAATATAGATAGTAGCTCAATTAAGGCAATTAGTGCCACCATCATTTATTCTGGTGGCCCTAGGCCAACAGGTTATTTCTTACATTGTCATGGGATCCAATTATGAGAGGAAAATAAAAGTCTCTCACTTAACCAGTTCTCGTCTTGTAGCTTCAGGACAAATGTCCCTTCTCTGCTGAGTTCAGAATTAGGCTCAGGTTCCTTTCCTAAAATGTTGCACATTCCTCTTTTACCAAAGATTAAACCCATGGAGCCTCATTTTCATTGGTGAGTTGGAAGGGTTGGGTGGCAAAAAGAGACAATAATTGATTAGGGGCTTTAGCAAAGAAAAAATGGTTCACTTACCTGCCTTGAACCTCTGTTCACTTTGACTTTTTAGGTAAAGTTGCTGAGTGTCAGGGAGTTAAGGCAGCATTCATCCACCCTTAACTCCTATCTGACATAGGCTAAACTTGGGAGCAGGTTGCCAACTGAGCACTTAGTCAACATTAGTGCAGGGCTTTGGGAAGACCAAAAGGAGGGATAGGGAGAGAGTTAGATTGCAATGATGATGTATTTCACTGTGCTATATAGTTTATGCTGCAAGGTACTTGCATGGCATAGCCTAATGTCACTTTATTTTCAAATTGTAATATTTCAGGCTGACTGACCCATTTCTCCAGGTTATTTAATGAAAAATTAGTTCAAACGACTTTTTTTCAACAGCTCACAAATCTGACGATCAAGGCTTATTAACTGAGGTTAGTAAAAAGTGTCAGTGATTCTTTGATTAAAAAAAAACCTCTGGTGTTGAACAAGTGTCAAAAACCTGTAAAATGTGGAAAGAAATTCATGGCTGTACAGCCGGAATTGTGATTGTTCTGGGACACATCAAACAATGACATTGTGTGAGCAGAGGTGGCATTTCCCTTCTGTTGAAGGACGTTGTCAAAATATCAAATATTTTATCAAATATTAAAGTTTTAACAAAGGATTTTTACAGCTCACAGGTTTAGCAGCCGTTACTGGAGAAGACATTATTTTCCGGTGTCAGCCATAATTTCCATTCCATTCAAAATCAATCACAAAAATGTATTTGCCATTTCAACATGCCTTATCTCCTGGGGAGCTGTGAATGCAATTACCCACATTCAGGTTGTGGATGAGATATGTAAGAATGGAAATCATTTGGTGAGATTAGCCCCCAGTGGATGTTCTGGGTGAAAAGGTCAGCAGGAGGTAGTTAAGGTTGCTGTAGGTAAGGGGGCAGCAATGGGTGTCTCAATGAGTTAATTCGAGACTAGTGAAAGCAATAGAGGATAAATGTGGGCTTTTACAGGGAGAACTCAAACCTGGAATGGTGGTAGGAGAATAGGAAATCAGGGATGGAATTTCAGTAGGTTATTAAGGACTGAAAAATCCTCAAGAGGGGAGAAAGGGAAGTAGTATAATTGG